>NC_054413.1:16354996-16538268 GCF_017976425.1 Toxotes jaculatrix | reverse complement strand
GAAGGGCCCTGCACCTGTGAGTCTCACCACACCTCGTGGCTTTATTTCAAAGTCTGCAGCTGTCTCAGATTTGAGAGGCTTCACTGGTCACTCAGTATCTTGTGTCTAGTGGGAAAGGCAGTCCAGCTTCTTTATTTTTCTTCACTTCAGTAAGTCCTGTCAATCAGACTTAGTGGAGAGGAAGCTACTTTATGTAATGGCTGCTTGTCACGCTAAAAGCTACTCCTGAATTTAAGCTGTACCTACAACTCTGATGAAAGGACAAATTACTTTAGAAGCCACTGAGCAGATACAGTGGTGATATTTAACCAACACATATAAAGTCGTGTTTCCCATTTGTTCTACATTACCCACAATGCAACTTCACTGCCAACATGTAGGTCAGAGATTTGCTTGTGTCATTCTAGTAGCGGCTAATGTAGGCTGCCCTCCAGTATGAGATAAGAAGCGGGCTACAGACGTATGGTAACCTCATTTCTTTCCAACCTCACACCCCCAGACAGGTGTAGTGTGTGAGCACGACGTGTCTAGAAATAGAAAAAAAAAAAGTAGCAGAAGCGTTTAAAGCTGCAAAGTTGTGAAGGATTTTACTCCATGAGAAATATCACACGGGTGTAAATGTGTTCTCCCTTGTCAAGGTAAATGAGGGTTGTCATCACTATATTGACCTTTTGTGTCTGTTGTTATATACACAGGGCTATGGAAAAAAAAAGAAATAAAATACTTAACACTAGTAAATCCATACAGTACTGTGCAAAAGTTTTAGGCACTAAATGAAAAATGAGGATACTTATATTACTTATGTAAACAAATCAAAGTATTTGGTGAGACCCCCCCCCTTTGCATTTAAAACAGCATTAATTCACCTGGGTGCTTAGTTTTTCAAGGTACTTGGCAGGCAGGTTCTTCTAAGCATCTTGGAGAACTTGCTTTATTTGCAAGTACAGGTGTGAATGCACCCAAGATGCGTTCAGGGTGCATTTGAGATCCGACCACATTCAGAGGTGGTCCCGGCTGCATATGGTCACAGTCTTTTATGGCCACAGTCTTTTATGGCCACATTGAAGGACCACCAACTGAACTGACATCCTCTGTGTAAGCGGATAAATGTAGTCATCCGTAAACAGTAAGTTTTAACCGACTGCTTGTCAGACCTGTTACTTATTGTTTTAAGTAAAATCAATACAACCAAATATTGTATCTAAAAAAGTTGGGTCTGTAGGGTGTGATACAGCTCAATCATTTCTGAGCTTGTCATCCGTCTGGTCATACTACCCCACTAAATAACGGGAGCAAATAGCTTGTTCCTGGAGATAGAAAATGGTTTTGGCTGCTGGCTTGTTCCACTCACCAACACAGTCAGCAGATCCTCTAGCAGCAGTGGCTGTGACTCACTGCTCATGGATCCAGTTAAGGTACTTTAAAACTCTTAGCGTCCCAATTGCTGCAAATTGCATCAAATACCACACTCTTCTCCTTCTCTGAGTCATAACTCTGAACAAACAAACATGATATACATATTTTTAGATTCAGTGTGTCACACATTCTGAGGATGTCATTAGCTCCAAAAACACACTCCTTATAACCCCAGAACTTGGTTGGGAATTATTGGATTTCAAGTGTTTTTCAGTGTCAAAGTAATCTAGTGATAGTTGTCTGTATATCCTTGGGTATATTTCAAACAGGAACTGCTAATAGCTAATTCAGCATACTTTAATTTGTGCCAATTTAACAAAATGGAAGCATATTTATGCTGGAAAACCAAGCTCAAGTTGTAGCCCACAGTGTGACTCACTGAATCCATGACGACATTATATTCATACTTCCGGTTTACATCCCTGAAAGCCCCAAATTATGGGACGTGTGGCTTTGTGGATCCAGATATCATCTTTCTGCATGCGGCGTCTTACTTTTTCACCACCTCTGATTTCGCAAACCTGTGGGATCTGTACTTGAACAGCGGTTGTTTGAGAAATTGTCACATGAAAATCATTAGATGAAATTTTTTTGAGCAGCAGGAGCACATATTACTGTCACTGTGTCAGTATTGTCATTGCCCTTCTAAAGCTTCTATCAGTCAGACCCTGTTATCAAGAGGGTGTCCAGCTGGGCGATTGGATTTCCATGTTTGCCTTCCCATTCTGCTGCTGTGGGCCCCTGGAAATGCTGATGGGCCCAGAACTTGATCTGTACTTGCTTCCTGAGGACAAAGGAATAAAAATAACCGTCATAGGAAGAGAGACAGGGAGGGAGGGAAGAGTAGAGGTAGCAGAAGATAGTCCAGTTCAGGTAAGTCATTCAGGTTTTTGGAGGCGAGAGGTGGAGAGCGCCAGGTCTGAGTTGCCTGAGGCCGACAGAACAAAAACAGCAGGAGGAGGAGAAGAAGAAAAGAAGAGAAGAGAAGAGATGGACAAACAGGAAAGCAGTGGAGGGAGATTTGTCTGCTTTGACTTCTCTTTACTCTAGCCAGTCAGAACTGAGATAGAGAAGACACAGCATTTGTTTGCGTATGTGTGTGATGGACGGCATGTGTCTCCAGCTGGGACTGTTGTCTCCCAGTCATCCTGAGAGGAGGAGCGGGAGGAGGATGAGGCTCAGCTGGATAGCCTGGGTAATCATAAACATTTGCTCTGTCCGTGTCTTTCTCTTTTCTTACATGCACGCTTGTGATGACTCATTCAGTCACCTGCCGTTTCATTTGTTTTGTTACAGCAGCTTGAAAGACATATGCATCAGATTGCATGGGTCACAAGCCAAACATGTCGAGTCAATCAATCAGTCAAGAGCTCAGAATCTCAGCTATCTGTAGCTGAACTTCTGAAGTATGATATGACTCATGATAAAACACAGTGGGCTAATATTTGCTTGTAAAATGTGATGTAATGTTCATGATGTGCTGTTGTTTTTGCTGTAGCCTCTAACTTTCACATGTTGTTGATAAGTCTGATGTACCAATTTGCTAATATATCAAATTAAATTAAAAGAAGAGACGAGACATTATAGGAAAACATTTTCCAATTTAGCCTTTTTTCTAGTAAGATTGATATCCATCTTCTCATTTCACCCAAGGAAGGAAAGAGGGAAGTCATTTATATGTATTTCCCAAATGCTTAACTGTAGCTTTCTATAACTTTACATTAACATAGTTTTATAGTAGAAAACCTATAATTTGAAAGCTCCACTTCTTGAGACTAAGGGATTCTCAGAAAGCAAAATCTCTTAGTGGTTATTGTTGAGACCATTTGTAGTTTTTCACCTTTATTTAACCACGCAGGTGAGAGGCAGCTGTGATTCAGGAGTGCCACACTCATACAGTTGTAAACACTGACAATTAAAATCATGACTTGTCTGACGGCAACTGTTGGTCAACCACAGTCTGATCTGCCAACCACTGCTCTCTTTTTTGATTTGTTGCACAACTGTTTAGCATAAAGATGGAGAACAGGGGATCCAGCTACCTGAGCTCAATCCAAAGTTGTACCTACCTACATCTCTAAATCTCACCAGTTGGTATCTTGGGGCTGGGTGCATAAAATTTTGGTTCGCAAAAGACAAAAACACAGTGATTTAACTACCTGCTTGGTTGCGTGTGAACATGTCGGACATGAATTTGGACCGGATGCAGGGATAGCTTAAAGGTCGAAAATACAATACATAAAAATGTATGCATTGTATTTAATTTCATCCGATAACACCACAGAGCACTCGAGTGGTTATACTCTGTCTGAAGTACTCGTCATGTGGTCCGACAGCTCTGGAAAGGTCACACCTTTCCAGCATCGGATTAGGAGGGTCTGTGTCTGACCATTTCTGTAAGCTTCTCCAACAGACAATCTGACATTCACACCCACCTCATGCTATGATGGGACAGCTGTGCGGAGGTGAGGAAGGAGCCGAGGACTGAATCACGTCTTCCTCCTCTCTCTCTCTCTCTGTGACAGCCAGCTTTTCACTCCGCCGTGAATGTGGCTGTTCGGATCAGGTACAAACACTTTTGATTTCCGACGTGGTCAGACAGTATTTCTTATGAACTAGTCCTGACAGACCATAAACTAGCCATTAGGGGATAAACTCCTCACTCAAGGATGGTAATGAAGGAGGTGTAAGTGCTGCTCTTTGATCCCCTCCCCTTTCGATTCATTCCCTTGGTCCGACAATCAAACCATCAACGTTAAAACTGCTTCTCTTCCATTAGACAAGAGCAGATATGCCTTTGCATTATATATCAAAAAACATACTTTTTTCAATATATATAAGCCAATTTCATTCTATTTGGCTTTTTTATTATATAGCACAGCTCACCTCATAGGTGGGGAATACTAATTGGAACCTTTGAGTCCAAACGGATTCTCCAAATGTCATATAGCACCAGGTCCATGACTAGTGCTGAGTGATCAACATTAGACAATGGCATTTGACAAACTATCCCCCCCCCCACACATGATCTCAACACCGAGCTGACATAATCCCCTCTACACTACCCTGTGTTGATGTTCAGCCACACTAACTGAGTTAGATCACCCAGCCTCTCTGTCTTAAAAGGCACTGGAGTGTATTAAAATATCTTACGCACTCTCACACAGAGGGTGAAGCCTTTGGTGTATCTGACCGGTAATCAGATGTGGATCCATTTTGTAAACGTGGGCTGTCTCTTTCAGTCTCGTCATGTTTGGGGGGAAGGGTGCTTTTATTGTGTAAAATCTCTCTCCTCTTACATCATTTAAGATTCTTACAGCACTTAAAGGATGCTCATAAATTGTATATTCTGTTCTATTTATGAGCACTTGGTCTTTCTCTGTATTCCGCAGCAGGATGGTAGATTATATAAAGTGTGCTGCAGATGGGTGAAGTTGTCATTTGGTTTATCTGTGAGATTAGAATCACTGAGGAGACCCGCGCTGGCACTTCTCTCTCTGTCTGTACTCAGCAAGGCAGATTAGCATCTCATTAAAATGAATTGGTCCAAACATCTGTCATTTCCTTTATCCCTTTATCTTGTTGTTTTCACTGCCTGTTTTTTTTTTTTTTTTTTTGTTTCCATCCAGTTGCATAAGCGTTCAGACCTGACACAGAATTTTGCAAGGAAATACTGCAGTCATTTTAAAGACTCTGACACTCTCTGGCTTTTTATATTCCTGTAATGTCTCCATTTCCCTGCTTAACTTCCTGTGTCTTATTGCTTTTGCATTGATGGTTAACCAAATTAGCGAGATGACGCTATATTCTGAGCATGAAATCAAAAATATCTTCTGCCTCCATCTGAAATGATGTATTCAGTGAAATACACATTTACATGCATATGTCACATTAATACCAAAGCGTTTGCCCAGTTATCACCAAAGTGAATACGTCTACATTGGTCAGTCCACTAGCTATTCAACTGCATATAATATCTCATCAACCACTGCTGAAACTGTGATGAAACTAGCTGCACTATCAGGTCAAAACGTCCTGCTGATAGCATTTTGTTCCATGACAAAGTATCTTAACAGTACTGAGAGTATAAAGCTGTGCTAGCGGCACTGTGAGGCACACAGCAGTGCTTTAAACTCATTACTAACATCAGAATGCTAACATGCTCATGCAGGTATAATGGTTAACAAGTTAGTCTGGTGGATTAGCAAAGTACATCATTAGTTTTGCTGCTGGTTAGTCGTGAATCATGAAAGTCAAAGCAAAACTTTGACTTGATGATGATGCAACATAATAAGGGATCACCCAAGTCATTATAATTCATCTTGAGGGGCACCACGATTATTTGTTTCATGGCAGTCCATTCAGTAGCTGACAAGACATTTCAGTCAGAACCAAAAATAGCAAACTCTTGGTGGCAAAAGTGAGACAGTCACCAAAAGTCATGAGGATTCATCCTCTGGGATTCATGAATATCTGTTACAAATGTCATGGCAATCCATCAAATAGTTGTTGATGCATTTCACTCAAAACCACAATAGTCAATTCCTTACGGTGTTGGAGGGAAAGTCTGAAAACAACCTGGTGATTTGCTTGATGCTAGCTGAAGCTGCATCACGTAAAATACATTTTGGCATATCTGAATAATGTGCTTTCCAGCGCTTATATTATTTGAGTTGCAAAAACCTTGAAACCTGAAATCAGGTGTCAAGCAGGTTTCTGTCAGTCAGACTTCTGAGGGTCTAAACGAGTTCTGTATCCCCTATGTCCCACTGTTCTGCTCCCGTGATCTTAAGATTACTAATCATACTGCTTATTTTTCTTTCCCGACTATCAGCACAGTATTTACACTATCCTCCAATTTCTGCTCTCTCCATCAGCTCCTCTGTCTCTGTCCCTCCTCCCATCCCCCATGCTCCTCCTCTTCCGGGCTGAATAATCAATATCAGGATAATGAAGATAGAGTATTGATTGCAGGACGCTGAAAATGGGGCTTGAAAGAAAACACTGTGTTGAAATGAGATTGGACAGTTTGTCATGTAAACTCAATTGCTATAGATTTATTTTTTCTGCTCAGTTTTTACTTACTTATAATCATATACCATATAACCATATAATTTCTTTTTTTTTTTTTTACTTGTATGCTGTTATTTTTTCCTTGCATACTGTTATTTGGCTTCAGTGACCCACTTTCCTCATGGGCATCATTAAAGTTTCATCTTACAGGCAAGGAAGGAAGATGCTGGTGTCGAGGAGAAGGAAGGGTTGAGTGTGTTTTCATGTTCCTTTGTGTTCATAGACAGTTCTTAACTGTTCATGTCTGTCTCTGCCTTCAGGTATTAAAGCCAGTGGTTAGTCCTGAAGTCAACCATGGACTGGGCAACCGGAGACTCATTAACTTTTCATTGTCAGGTACGCTACACACATCTGTCCTTTTCTTTCCATCTATTCCTGTATTGTTTTCCTCCGTCACTCTGCACCTTTCAGTCAATATGATCACACACTCTGTCCTCATCTGACTCTTCTCTCTCTAGTAATGTCATTTAAGTGTTGGCTGGCTAAAAGCTCTGGTAGATTCAAGTTAATGCCAGCCCATGTTTATTTAAAAGCAGCCTTACAGTGTAGTTGACATGAACATGGTAAACTTTGGCATTTACTGTCGCTGCAGTATTGAAATTGAGTAACATAATACTAAAAATCCACCCCAGTAGATTTTTGACTCAGTAAATTATATTTACAGTCAGGTTCCTCTCGATTGATTGTTATCACCATAGTGTCCATTGCAGCAGAAATTCTTTTCTTTTTATAGGTCTCTAAATCAGGGGTTTGAGACAATTGCTTCTTGATACTAATATTAGTCTTTCTTATATTAAGGGGCTAATCAGGCTTTAAAATTTTCCCTTGATGCTTTAGGGGATGTAGTATGATTTCTAAGCTGATTTGTAGAAGTTATAGAAGTTTTTGCAGTGGCAAAACAGCATTTCCTATATGCACAGCACGGATAAAACGCATAACTACACTTTAAAGACTTTATGATAAGTCTTCTTCTAGACTTTTAGATCCAACCCACTCACTGTGAATGACCAAATCAAATATTTGAGTTTAGTGTGTGCAGCGTTTCCTACTTAGGTGCATGCTACGGCTCACCCTGTATGTCTTACATCACTTACCATTCAGTCTTTCA
This sequence comes from Toxotes jaculatrix, assembly GCF_017976425.1. Taxonomy (NCBI): domain Eukaryota; kingdom Metazoa; phylum Chordata; class Actinopteri; family Toxotidae; genus Toxotes; species Toxotes jaculatrix. The sequence goes on along the minus strand of NC_054413.1, from coordinate 16,530,671 downwards.
TCACACATTACCTTGGATTGGGTGAGAAGATTCCCCCTAGCTGCCTTTGTAACTCAAATTATGCACATACCACTTAAAATTCAATTTCACTCCCAAACAACCATATTGCAGCAATTCTAACTAACCCTTTACACACTCTGCTCTGCAGTATTGTGCTCATTAACAACGACACACAGATTTAAATGGCAACATGCCAGTAGACCTGTTATAGTGTTTTTCACTCACAATAGTATTTCACCAGTAATCTTCTCTATAAAAAGATGGCCATAGCATTCTTACAAAAGCTTTCCAGCTACTATATGACAAACATATGCAACAATACACATGGTGCTTTTACAAATCGACTGTGTCAGTGGCTTCATATACTTTTCATTCATAACTGCTTCTCTCCAGCCCTGAGCTGGATGAAGGATCTGGGTTAATCTTTCTCAAAGGATTAAAAATGAAATTAAGTGTAACTGGCTCCCTCGGGATTTCTTATTAACATTCTGTCAGCCATTTTTGCCAAACCAAAACGGTGTGGTAGCTTCACCATGGAATTTCTGTCAGTTTAGTAGCACAGCAAAACACACTCAGGGCCATAGCCAAGATTTTACTATGACTGAGCTCATCAGTTTTAATAAGTTTTAAGTGAAACAGCAAGGTTTGGAGGTCAACAAAAGCAGACAGCAACCTGAAGGAGGCCTGGTTGGTTTGTGTTGGGTCAGACGTATAAAAGATGGTATCATCAGCATAAAAGTGGACACTACACTGCTGAGTTGGAAAATAAATATTAATTATGTACAGAGTAAACAGCAGTTGGCCTAGTACTGATCCTTGAGTGACAACTTCATCTTGTCAACTAGATGGGAACTTGATTTGAAGCCATAGTCATAGTTTGAACACAACCATATTTGAACCAGTTGTAAGCAGAATCAACAGTATTAAAAACCTTGGACACACCTGCCAAAAGTGCAGCACAGTGTTATTTTTTATCACTTGGACAATTTTTTTTCTTGGAAACTCGCTAAGAAATTATAACGAAGTGTTAGCATTTTACTTCCAAACATAAACGAAAATGAAAAACATAGCTTCAATGGTAGCTAAACCTACTGGAGCACATCTTCTGATTTCATGAACCAGTTAAACCTTTTCTCCTTAGTTTATCAAAGACTGAGAAAAAAAAAAACCTTTTTCTCTATTTGACCAGTTTTTTCATTTTCAGTGCCTCAAGTTCTATTGGCTTTTCCACATATGAAGTTTTAAAAATTTTTAATGAAATACTCTTGTGTCGTACTTGGATTTTGTTGCTTAGGCAGTCCTCTGTTTTTGTAAGAATAGTGCAGTTTTATCTCAGCGGTCATCTGGATCAAACAAGTCACTAATGAAAGTCCTGGGGTGTGTCACTTTCACTAGTGGTCTGAACTTGCATCACCATTTTTCATTATCATTTCACATAACCCCATCCTTGTATAATTCCATGTCCTTCAGACCTCCAGGCAGTTGGTTTGAAGAAGGGGATGTTCTTCAATCCTGACCCCTACCTGAAGCTCTCCATCCAGCCTGGAAAGCACAGCATCTTCCCCTCGCTGCCACACCACGGCCAGGAGAAACGCTCTGGAGTGGTCTGCAACACAGTCAACCCACAGTGGAACGCGGAGGTACACACACACACACACACACACACACACACACACACACACACACACACACACACACACACACACACACACACACACACACACACACACACACACAATCTATCTCAAAAGATTTCTGTGTTATCTTCAGACATTTAAACTGTGTAACAGTTGTAACATTTAAACGTGATTATATGTATCCATATTGTTTCCTGTGTCTTTTGTGTCCTTGGCTGTACCTGCCAAACGGAAACCTCTGTTAGACTTTAAAGCATCTGAAGCCTGACAGAGTTCATCTGAAAATCACCTGCTGTTACTGAGCAAGTAGGGAAGAATTTTTACTTTGAGCAAAATACCCAGGAGGAAAAAGTGAAGGTTAGGAATCCTAACACTTTGGAGGAATGTGTCTTCTTTTGTCTTTAGACACTGACTGTCTCTGACCTTAAAAGGAGCTTGAAAATACCTGCAGTTTTTTGTGTTTCACAGTCACACAGTGGTCATTTTGGCACCTGATTATGTTTGAGTTTTTCAATGTAAATGTGTATGAGTTTGAGACTTTGATTATTTGATTATTTTTTTACATTCATTCTATCTTCTTTGTGATATTTTTCCATCATTTTCATCTTACATTTAAATTTTTATGTCCTCCAAGCACTGTGAGGTTACAGCAGTCGCCATGTTTGATGTGTGGAGTTATCATGGTTGTTCTCATCTTGCTCAAAGTTAGCAGAAAGGTATCTTTACCTGTTTATACCAGGTTGTAATAGCTCTCACGCAAAATACTGACTGTCCTCAGCAAATGTTTGGGTTGAGTTTGAGACAAGCAGCTGAAATATTGGATTACATTAATGCGGTATTAGTCATTTAACTAATATCCGTGTGGGAAAAATGTTGTGAACAAATCATTCTCAACATAGTTTCCACTGCTAAAAATAACAACGGCATGTTGATGTTTGTGAGTCCGTGATGTCTAACAATGGGTAAATTTAGAGGCATGAACAAAAAGTGTCTTAGAAATCTTGGTATAGGTATTTTCTAGGAGCATGGATGAAAAGCAAACAATGGAACTTAGGTAAATTTCCATCATTGTTATTTAAAGGATTTTTGAAGGAAAACATGTCCAGAAATTCATATATTCCTAATATAGACCCAGCACCGCAGACTGCACAGCACAGACCGGAGAAGATTGGGTGCTTCTTTGGTTTCATTAGTAGAATAAGAGGATCAATGTAATCCATGAAAATCACGTTTGCTTTTTGTAAAATGAGATTAGCCAATTGATTTTCTCATTTAGGACTTTTTCTTGGAAAACCATACATTTCTGGCAAGTTCATTGCAAGTTAATCCTTCTGTAGAGGCTGTAGATTTGGGGCATGAACAATATGGTTTAAATAATATTAAATCATATTCACCACAAAAGGTCAGTGATCTTAATAATGCCACTGTGTCGGCTAATGTGGATAAATATCCATATTATTTAAAATCTGTATTTAAAACTAATTGTTCCAAAACCTCCTTTCAACTGTGAGTGCTTGACAGATTAATAATAGCAAAAAAGATTTTATGACAATCTGTATTATGTTAAAAATATGTCCTGTATTGAATGAACATTACAGGCTCAAGATAAACAGGAAAATGATGTGATGGTGGCATTGTCCTTTAACTATGGCCATTTTTGGATTTGATTTTAAGCAGTTAATAGATTAATCAATGAGATCATTAGCAGAAAATCAATTAGGAACTAATATTACTGTTTTCGCAGCAAAAATTGTCATAATTGGTTGACTTTCTTTGTATATTTTGGATTTTGACCTGATCGTTGGATAAACACAAAAATTAAGCATATCACCAAATAATTTACTTGTCAGCAAAACAATCAGCAGTGAATAGATAATGAAACCTGCAGTACTTGCAGTCCTGTAGTTGTTGATTTAAAAAAAGTGCGGTCAATTGCAGCTTTTAGAAAATAAAATGATTTTTTGTGTAAATAATAGATGGAGATTTTTGGCAGTTTCACACAGTACATCTGTTTTTCTCTGCACTTTCTTGTACTGAAACCTGACGTTGAAGATAATTGGACATAAAGATGACTTTATGTCCAATTAGTGGTCTTCTTTCTGGTTTCCAGTCAGTATTTATCTATACACTCCTGATTCTGTGAGCTGCAGAAAAAAAGCTTTTATTTTAAGGAACTTTGTTTTAGCCTTAAAGACACACTCAAAACCTAAGTTGGGAGTACTACTGCACATGACCTAGATTTATATATAGCTACTGGCTCAAATAAATCACCTTTATGTTGCCTAATGGACAAAGGTTTCTTGGGATCTGCTGCAGGAATTACTGTTAATATTTAATTTCTAATATAAAAGGTGTAAATCAACAACGTTATTGGGGACCTGTTCTTTTATTTGGCATATTTCTGGTTTAACAGCTATTAGTTGAAAAACATGAAATGGGACAGGCCAAATCTTGATGAGAGACTGATGCTATGGACAGATTAGACCATAATAACAATGGAAATGACTCAGTACTTTGTGCGTAATGTGCATAATGTTGAGCTGCTCTCTGTCTGACTGCAGCGTACGTGTCAGAATGCTCTACAGCACAATTTCTATCTTTTATCGTGTCTCTCCGGAGACTCCATACACTGATTTAATGCAGCTTCCCTCTTGGCAGCATCCACTCAGCTCAAAGCCACTTTCCTTTTCCAAACAGCCCCCATGTTGAGTGGGACTCAGCTTGCTTGGCAGTAATGCACTGTATCACTCTAATGGGTCTCCATAGCATGCTAGCTCCGTCAGCATACTAACCATACTGCAGTCCGGTACTTTGCAGATTTGAGAGACAATTCTGAATCACTATATAATAAAACAACATGATGAAATATTATAGCACCAACACAAAATGCCACCAAAAGAATTGATCTCTGGAAACCTGTACAGTGCTGGAAATTGTGTTTGATGTAGAATACTCTTTTGAATAATTAATGTAGGGTTATATTTATCTTCACTTGCCAGTATGTTAGATCAATATTGACCTTGTATGTAATATGGTTTGTTTGATTGATTGTTGATGACGATGATCAGCAAAGTCTTACTCTTCTGTAGTGTAAAAGATTTATAAATAGCCTTAAATAAATAAAGGTCTGTAATACTATGTTTGACTGTACCAAACAGGTACAGGTCCAGAGTCATATGTGGGCCCAGAGGGCCATTTTAATTTTCTCAGCTAGATTTTTTTCGGAAGCTGATATCATGACTATAAATACACCTACTAAAATGGAAACCTTTAAAAGTCAGTTTCTAAAACTGAACATTTCACTGTTTTTCAGACAAGATGTTCAGTTCCTCACTACAGAATCTAAAGCAGCATCTGGTATCACATACACAGGTCATATAACAAAGGTTTATTTCCATCAATAAATCTGATCAAAACACTTCAGCAAACTAATCATGTTCTGGAAGTTATTACCTGAGAAACTTTGTGTATTACCAACACCTCAAAACAGTAGTAATTTAAGTAATTTTGTACAATACTTACAATGTGAAATACATGTTATTGTTGTGCATATCCTTTCAGTGTGAACTGCTGCCTGAACTGACTTTCAGTATCTACTTTGTGAGCTCAGCTTGTCTCACATCCTCAGTAACATGAGAAGATGGTTTTGATGGACCTGCAGCTGATTCACTCTCTGTGGCTGTTTCTCAAAGTCAACACAATGCTGCTTCATTTATCAGCAAGCTAACCATAGTAATGTTAGCTAGTTAGCCATGTTACATAGCAGTTTAAAAAGACATCATAGCTTTAGACTTCAAGCAGCATCATCGGCATCAATGAAATAACTGCATTTGGAGACAAGTTGTCATCTCGCTCCAAAATCGGCTGGGATTGGCCCTTAATAGGATGTAGCTGTATAGATAATGGATGGATGGATGTAAACTCATGTGACTGGCAGTGAGGATGGTGATAGAGCAGAAATAGTTGCCCCTCACAGAGGTTACCACAGAAGATGATTCATCCATGGGTGCTCGAATTTCATCTTTGCAATGTCTTATCATCTTATTATATACAGCAGTGAAACAGAAAAAAAGGAGATTAGATAGCTGAAAATGATGATTAAAAAGTGTAGTAAAACAGCTGTAATTATACAATAATATACAAATACACAGAAACAGTATAGACAGCTAAGTGTATGGGGGAAGCGCATGATGTGGCCTTCCAGTGACATGCCAAACCTCAACCTTTTCACCTTTTCATAGATGCATTTTAAATGTCATAATATAAATATAAATCCAGTGTGCAGCCCAATGAGAATGACCTTTAATGCATCGAAAGATCGATGCCTTTCATGTGGAGAGAGACATGCAAACCTATACTGTCCCCCCATTATGTGCCACGCTGTAGGCCATACTGCTGTATGGAGAGTGTGTGGTGCTGAAGCAAAGTTTCCATTTTCCACCTCTTTGCATGTGAGAGAGACAGTATCCTTTATCTTAAGAGGCCCCGGCTTGGCTAGTTACAGTAGTGCAGAGATAATGTCACTGGGCTCCAACAGAGAACAGAGCTTAGTGTATGTGCACCACATAATAATGCAGAAGGCAGCTTGCACAGACTGTTGAGCTATTTACTGGTCTTGTATCTCTCACTCAATAATACTGACACGCTTATTGGACTCTATAAGGAACAGGGTCAAAGGACGCAAACCTGTAATATAATGACGGTAATATTTTGTTCTGTGCTGTTATATTTATACTGATGTCTGGCAGCCTAAGTGGCTTTTTTAGTGATACAGCTGATAACTATACTGAATTGGTTATGACAGTCATATATCACACTATATATATATAATCATATATTAAACTACATATTAAAGTCATATTTGTTTGCTGTGGCTTTCGTTTTCATTAGATAAACGTGTTATTGTGTAAAACTCTTTATGCCAACAGCCATACTAGAGTCCTTTCAGCTTCTATCAAGCTGTGGTGATGGACCTTTTGCCATCATCACAGGTTGCCTCCAGCTTTTTTTTTTTTTTTTTATGTAGATTAAAGTCAAAATCATTTCGCCGTTATAAGTACTGCTTAAACTGTGAGAACATTTGTATCATGTCTACTGTGGCTCTGAGTGATAAATAAATGATGCTGGCTGATAGATGAGCTCAATCTGTGTAAATGTAGACTGACAAAGAAATAACAAGAAATGTCAAAGACATGTGAGAATACTTAGAGTTTATATTTCAGCTTTATCTTGGTAACAATTCCTCCCATGTCATAATCAGATTTTTAAAACTCTAAAATTTTGGTATTGGCTTAAAAAAAAAAAAAAAAAAAAAAAAAAAATCAGTATCAGTGTGCTTCTACTTTTTCACGTGTGAGAGTGAGCCTCCATTACAAAATGGGGGGCGTGGAGTATAGGATCCAGGGTTCTGGGAGCTTCCTCCATATCCCTCCTATCCTCAGGTCCTCCTCTACAGCTTCGTCTTCGAACACTCTACACTCTACTGCAGCAACACCCACACACTCCTCCTCTTAGCCTCTCCCCTCTCTCTCCTTTACAATCTCACCCTCTTTATTGAGTTTGTCCCGCATCCTCCACTCACCAACACACACTTTTGCTCTGTCTGCTTCCTTCTGGCTCATCTTGTAAATTATTCACTCTGACTCCTTTTCATCCTCCTCCTTTATCACCCTGCTCACTGATTTCCCCAGCCCAGCCTCTCTTCCCCTCCTCTTCTCATTTTTCCACCTTCTCAGCACAACAACGTTGTTTCATTTCATCCCGTGCAAAACAGTTGCACTCTTTACAATTCTGCGCTCTCCTGTCTTCGTTTCGCTCCTCTTTCCTGCCCTGTTTTCGTCGCCGTTCGTGTTTCCTTTTATGTCTTTTCATCTGTTCTCCAGCGCTGGGGTTGAAAATTTAATATTTCAGGCTTTTCGGCTGCAGATAAAGTACACAAGTACACACAAGAACGTGTATTTACAGTCAACCACATCAGAAAAGCAAACAAAATGAAACACATACGCAGAGTAACAGACTGTAACGCTGACTAAAGTACAGCTCAGTTGCAAGGTCAGCAGAGGACAGCAGCTTGTCGGTTTCACTTGAAAACATGTACGACAAAGCAAATAAAAGTTTGAATGAAGAACAGCTAACCGTCGGCCATATAAATATGTGGTGAATTCTGGCACTTGGCAGAAAAATGATCCAAAAAAAGAACCAAACTGTGGCAGGAAACAAAGCCAGCTGCTGGTAGAGAGAAGGAAAACCAGAGAAAACAGAATCAATGCCAGTGTTGTTCACGTCACTGGAGGAATGCAAAAAATGGAAAATTGAAAAAAATTGGTGCAGCTACGACTGGTGAGCTGAACCTACCTTTTTTTTTTCTGAATAATTTATGTTTCTACATATACAGTTCTGTTGACCATGACCACTGCTACAGTCATTCCAAACAGATCTCAGAGGCTACAAAGCTCTTCTCTGTCTTTGTACTGCAGCCATTTAGGAACCTAACGGGTTTAAGAGGCCTGCCGAGCTTTCTTTTGACGTCAGCCTTTTTTTAGTCCGAAGAAATGTTACATACAGCTTTTATTTTTTAGTTTGCAATTACGAGTAATAGTGAAGGTAATTTAATATTTATACTTTATGTCCCCAATTGAACTTTTTTAGTTGCAATATTTTTTTATAAATTTTTGTGTTTAAAGCCATATTTCAAACAACAAATTCTAATGAAATTGGTTAATGTGCTTCGTTATTAAGGGTAGAATAACAAAAAACTGTTCATCTCTGCTGTATTATTAATTCACAAATCCTTCTCATAATCATGTTTAGTTTCCTTGATGCTGATGATATTAATTGAAGGAACTCAGAAGGCAACAGATGGACATAGTGAGTGAAACTATAAAAGTCAGGGGGACAAAAACCAGATTTTGAAAAATAAATCTCCAAATACAGCCACGATCACTCATGTTAATCCATTAGACACCTTAACCCTCACTCTTTTTTAGTTTCTTTATTTAATATCTATTGTGCATACGATTAAATTAGGATTTATGCTGTTTTCTGTAAAGCACAGGCGACTGTGCACTGTGAATAAAATTTACAAGGAAAATATTGATGACTGATGCTGTTCAGCCCACAACAGAATCACCAAATTACAATAACAAACCAGAAAGGTAGAATATTTTTCAGTGCGTAGCGAAACACTGTGAGGTCTATATGGAAACCTGAGCATAAATCATGTAGTTTTATATCAGGGCCATATTGGGACGTCTGCTTCAGGCTTGTTCTGTACCACAGCAGAGCCCCTCTGGTGCTGCAAAGAACTGTTACGCAGAGGTTCCCTAAAGCACCTTTCTCAGATGTTTACACATTAATGATGTTATAAAAATACCTTTGTTTTAAAGGTTCTTGCAGCAAAGTGCTGCAAGAACATTGTTAGAAATCTTCTCAATAGAAAGACATTGAAATGTGTTGATAATGAGCATTTTATTGGACTGTGAAGGACTATCAAATTAGAAAAAAACACTCATTACATTAGATGCATCCATTTGCTAACTTGTTTATCCGGTTGTTTACTGATATTGATTCTGACTTACCAGTTTATGTTACCCAATCAGGGGTTTATTTTAGATATCATGCCCTGATGTAGAATCTCTAACAGAAGGATCTGCATGGAGACACATTTAAAATGAAATTAGGGAAGGGACATACCAATTTAAGGAGGACTTTGGTAAATAAACAGCTGTCAGTTCATAATTTAAAGCCCCTTTTATTGTAATTACACCCAGTGTTATATAACGTAGAATTAAATGGTGGCAGAACTTGCTAGCCATGAAGGAACGATGAAGATGAAGGAATAAGTGGGATCTTTGTGTTGAGAAATAAAGGATATTTATTTTTGACTCATATACAATAGATTTTAAAGGGTGTAGCTGTATGGATATTTTTGGATTAAAGATGCTAATAGCTCATAGTTTGGGCCAGCGTTCGGTTAATGACATTTAGAAGCATGTCTCGAGGGCTCTAAGCTACGCTCAGTGTTTCCCTCTGAATTTTATTTTGGTAGGTGCAGAAAAAGCTTTGGAGGATTTGGACAGTTAAGTCCCAGGCTCTGAAGCAACATTTAAGAAGCTTGGCCAGCGATCAGACCCCCACCGGGAGAAACGGAGAGAGGGACAGGGAATGGGAGAGGGAGATTATTTATTTCATTCAAACTAAAACCTCATACATCTCTAATTGACTTGGAGGAAAAAAAAAAAAAACAAGCTCTAAATTAAGCGGTTACAAAGCTTTGGAAATTTGGAATTTTAATCCTTCAAAACACTTTAGCATCAATAAAAGACGCTATAAATTGGCAACTGAGTGAGGAGAGAGATGTGAAGGTCTTTGTTTTAAAAAGAGATGCTTGTTCTTCATGACGATGAATTTATCATCTTCATGATAAACATTATACGTTGGACGGGACTGAGTTTTGTATTTGGTTGCACTGTGATGTATCAGTCTATCATTTGTTCAGTTTAACCAGTCTTGGTTAAGGTTATGGGAAGATGGTGGTTTTGATTATAGTTTCTCCTCATGCTCCCTAAATGCGTTAGATCATTCTGTCAAACACTGAATGCTGTCCAGGTACATTAGGTATAAACATTTTGTGTCAGTTGTGATTCTAATTTTTTGTTTTTTTTTATACAATATGCTCCCTACAAAACATATGTTATACTAAATAAGTAGGTATAAGAAAAATGATTTTAATTTTAATAACCTTGTAGTGCGCAGACAAGTATCAAACATTATCCTTATTCAGTCACATTGAGCAGCGCTCTAATCGTTAACGTGCCCTCTCCTCTGTGTGTGTGTATCTGTGTGTGTGTCTGTTTCTCCAGAGGTTTAACTTCGTGTCTCTGCCCACTGATGTCCTGGAGATCGAGGTGAAGGATAAGTTTGCCAAGAGTCGGCCAATCATCAAGCGCTTCCTGGGGAAACTCTCTGTCCCTGTCCAGAGGCTCCTGGAAAAACATGCCATTGGGTAACACAGACACACACACACACCATACACAAATGCTATACACATTCCTGCAGAGGGTTTTGTTGTTTGAAGCAGCTTGACTGTGTTCAGTCCAAATATTATTCTTCAGCTCGATGATTCAAGCCTTCAGAGCTGTGGAAGTTTCCCCCACGTACACTTGCCCACATGGACGAGTCGATGAGAAAACGGATGTAGGTGGCTGTAGCCACTTTAAATCTCATGTGGCCGTCTAAATTTAGCTATGATTCCATTAGCTTTCTGTACATACAGTGTGTGCATTGTCTTCACTGCATGCTCTTGCTGATCAAAATCAATATTATCATAGCAACATCTGCATTTTTCTCCTGCTTTCTTCCCTCCCTTACACACTCCTTTCTCCTTTTCTGTATGTGTCTCTTTGTCTCTTTTGTCTGCAGGGATCGGGTGGTGAGTTATTCTCTGGGTCGCAGGCTGCCAACAGATCATGTCTGTGGCCAGCTGCAGTTCCGCTTTGAGCTGACCTCCTCTATTCACCCAGGTACAGAAGGCATCAGGCAGCGTATTATCAATCCTGCTATCTCCTCTTGGCCATAAAGAAATCTACACGCTGTGTATCTCAGCCTCAAATCGTGTTAATTGGTTTAACTTCGAAGCCTGAAAGCCATCAACAACCTCACATAGAATTATTACTAAAAATCTGTTTTTATATACATACTATATCTTAATATCTGCCCATGTAATTCCTTAAAACAGGATAAGATTTAAAGTTTAGTTGACGGTTTCTTATTTTTCATCTGTGCCGTCGCGTTCAGGAGTTGAAACTACAGCCGTCGCCGGGGGAGATTATATCAGCTGTAATCAAAATAACATTAAACCTCCAGTATGCAAACATTGTAGCGCACAGGTCTTAGTTTAATCTTTGGGATTCAGATATTTCTAACCCTAGCGACCTACTGTACATGAAAGCAGAACCTAATTGGATTCAATGAGGGATTGAAAAGGACTTGGATTGTTAAGTGGATTTGATGCTGGATTTAGATTCTGTGGGACGAGCACTAAAAAGTGCTGCTGGTGTCCTTCCCTTTGATCTAACAATGCAAATGTAAAAATTTCCAGTTGAGCCCATCAAAGGGAAATTACGAGTTTGGGAAGTCGGATTTGTGTTGTGAAAAGCTCGAGGTGATAACCTTGTGAGAACACGGCTAGTTGTTAGCTGACGTCCTTGTCCTTGTTTTGGTTTTTTTTTTGAATTTCAGTGCTGCATTTGAGTCCAGCAGGTATCATGGAGAAGAAAAATATGAAGAATAATTGGTGCACACCAATTACTTGTTGTTTCTCCCCTTGATTCAGTAAATTGTGTGCACATTGTGTGTGTAAATTGTGTGGAACTCCAATGATTTTTACCCATCAGAGTGTGTTTGAAAATGAACAGATAGTAGTGACCAGGTTTTGATTATTTTTTCTTTTTTTTTATACCATCCATTTTGAGTCTGTTGATGTTATTGGAATTCCCACTTCTAAAGCTGTGACTGCCAAAATATGGTGCATTCAACCCAGTTTCCAAATAGTTTGATGGACATTGATGAAAATATGTTTGTTCTTTTCTTAGATGATGAGGAGGTCTCCCTGGTCATAGAGCCAGCCTGTCCTGAGGGGGAACATGCAGCAGATGTCAACCATGCTGCTGATGCACCTGATGACGACACGTTAAGTGTGGGACCTGACATGCCTGACCTCCCCTTGGATGCCCCTCCCGACCCTGAGACCTCCACGCCTCCAGTCTCCACAGCTGAGGTCTCTGCACCCGAGGAGGTCCTACCTGCTGCTGAGAAGGAAGAGGTCGAGGTGTCATCAGGGGTGGAGCTTGGAAATGTGGAGGAGGAGAGCACAGTGAGGGAGGAGCCCCTGTCTGCTGAGCCCCAGGTGGAGCAGGAGGAAGGAGCATCAGCTCAACAGCAGGAGGAGAGCAGTCAAGTGGGGGAAAAGGAGGGAGGAAAGGAGGAAAGACAGCAGGAGGAAAGAGAGGAGGAGCAGACAGAAGGGTCTGCGCCACAGGCTGAGGAGGTAACAGAAGAAGAAAAGGAGGTGGGTGGGGGGACGCAGCCAAAGCCAGACTCTGACAGTACTGTAGCAGTAACAGCAAATGATGGTGCCACTGCTGCGGAGGCTCCCACAGAGGAAAACAGCACATCCCAGGAGGCTCCTGCAGAACCAGCTGAAGGTTCCCCACAGGAGGCGACAGAGGGAGGAGAGAGAAGCCGCGCCCCGTGCGCTTGCCAGTCCGTCTTTTCAAACTACAACTCCCATGCTCCCTCGCGCCGTAAAAACCGCCCCTGCTCCCTTCCGGTGTCAGAGCTGGAGACGGTGATCGCCTCAGCCTGCGGCGAGCCGGAGACGCCACGATCCCACTACATCCGAATTCACCACCTCCTTCACAGTCTCCCCTCGGCCCAACACAGACCACCCAGCCAAGAGGAGGAGGAGGCTGGAGACGGAGAGAATACAAATAACACTGAAGACACGACCTCCACATCGCCAACACTCAAAACCTCTAAAGACAGAGAGGACGAGGGGCAGGAGGACGAGGAAGAGGAGGATACGACCCAGTCTCCCTCTCAGGTACAGCCAGTGACGGATTTTTGAGTAAAATTCACGTGGGCATTCAGAACTTGGCAAACCTTGTCGCAGGCCTACATTACCCCCACACCACAGATCCCCCCAAAGCTACGGTGGCCTAAAACTGACACAATTATTTAGGTCATACTTTTAGAACAAAGCCAAATACACAAAGCTGAATTCCAAAATCTTTACTTTTTTATGAGCCACTTTAAAAGATCAGTGTGAAATAATGAATATATTAAAACCCTATATAGGTACTGGAAAGACTATTAGCCCTGAGTGTGTCTTTATATATCTGCAGGTCTTGGAGTGTCCTGGTCCCTGCTGCCGTCGGTCTCTACCCCGCAGCCTCTCCATTGAACGCCTTTGTGAGCTGAACCAGCTCCTGGAAGGTGAAGGAGGAGGACACGCAGCTGTTAGGAGGGTCTCGCCCTCCTGCTTGGAGAGCGAAGACTCCAGTAACGGAGGAGGAAGAAGAGTCGGCGGGAGCACCCACAGACCTCCAGGTGAAAACGAATGTGAGTTTTGCGACACTTCCTGCTACAGCACCTCCTGCTACAGCACCTCCTGTTACAGCACGTCATGCTACAGCAACTCGGGCTACGAGGGCAGGAGCCGCTTCTGCAGCCACACCCGCCTCTCCTCAGTGGACAGCAACAGACTCTCCGGCAGCACCGTCTTCTCCTCCCAGGATGAAGACGAAGATGAGGAGAGCGCCTTCGAGTCGGTACCTGACGCCGGCAACACGCCGGAGGGCCAGGAGGTGGGCGGGGCAGGAGGAGAGAGGAGGACGGGGAGGTGGAAAGAGGCCAGGAGGGGAGAGCAGGGGGAGCCAGCCGTGGCCGGGCCCAGCGATAGAAACAGCATCGGTGAGATAAAGCATGACCTTCTTATTGGTTTTCTGCTGGACTCTCAGCTTCTTTCTGTGTTAAAATGTGAAGTGCTGCCATGACTTTAAATAGCATCTGATCAGTTTAGCAGAATATAATAATGGAGGTGAAGAGAATAGATATCAGGAAGTGCAGAGGTCAGACGAATAACACACACAGCTGTGCTGGGGGGCAAAGTCATTACTGGCTCTCATGGCACGGAGCTTCAGGCTGTTTTGTCGCAGTGGCTTGGTGTTGTGTGTTTGCAAAGCACCTGTCTGACCTGCACTTGTTGGCAATTCTTCACGCCGGGCTCATGAATAAGCATCCAGCTCACTTTTTTTTTTTTTTGTGAAGGTCAAAACGTTACATAATAACATTAGCTGCAGTGAAGCTGGCTTGAGCCTGCAGGTGTCAGGGACAGCAGCAAAACTAAACAGGAAATAAAAACTGAGATGTTGCGGGTAAGGGAGTGTGAGAGGGAAAGAAAGACAGCTAGTTAACCAGTTATGTGTTAAGTAATGTTATCTCTGCTGGACAGAGAGGTTTATTGACATCCTGTACTGGCCAAGCCTCGGGATCACCTTCCTGTTCTGTTAGTTGTGGCCAAGAAATTTATGATATATATATAATTTATGAAATTTTGATTTTTTTCATTTTGTTGGCAGGTGCCCAGATTTATTCCCTGACTGTGATAGATTTAGGCCGTTCTTGGTCCCAGTTTCATCAGTTAAAATCACTGAGCATATACAACTTGGGGGGGGGGTATTATCATCTCCCTCCACCTTTATAAAAGCACTGTAAAAAGTTTGTCACACACTTTTGAAGTAGTGTGAACGAGCCCATTTAAATGGTGGAGGAAATGCTTTTCTTCTTTTTTTTTTCTCCACAAAGTATTGACCTGATCACAGTAAAAGCTTTTCAGCGGCTCCGTGTGCATAATCGCTCCCCTTCTTGCCTTTGTTGTGAAAAATCTGCGGGTGGTTTTTTTGCCTTTCATCAACAGTAACCTAACATCGATCGAAAAAAAAAAAATGGTAAAGTTAGAAGCAGTTAGAAGTTGTTAGCGAATGAAAAATTTCTGGTATAAAATATTCAATTCAGTTCAATGAATTCAAAGAATCAGAGCGATGAGTATGACACGACTCTGTTGTACTGATGGAATTTCTACTGGGAAAAAGATGATCATTAATTAATGTAAACCTGTGTTTGAAAACCCAAGATCCATTAACATTTATCAGATAAATAAAGCCAGAAATGTTACGCACACGATGTGTGGAAAGGGTTTAAAAGGAATTAAGGTGATACTGATGAAGCTATGATTGTTTTTATATTGAAGCATTTAATATTGATTTAAGTCACACACAGCAAATTACTCATGGAATATCAGGAGTGTTTGTACAGATATTATGGTTAAATCTGAAATCTTCCTTAAATAAAAGTACGATTCCTAAATAAAACAAACAAAAAAAACCTTATAAAAATGCTTAATGTGCACAAACATGTCACGAAAACGTAGGAAAAATGAGCGTGAATCGTTCCCACCTCCGGTTTTAGTCAATACATATGGCCTGCAGTTTGTTTGACTGGCCTCATTTCACTGGTTACCTCTTCATGTTTTATACTGTATTTGTGCATTTTACATGACGGCTGTTATAGACTGAAAAAAAAAAAAAGTAGGTCATACACACACACAGACACACACACACACACACAGAGTCTTGCAGAAACAAAATGAAATTCCCCTCCTCTGAAATGCAATCAGCAAACTGCCAGACTCCCTGCCAGGTTTGTTCTTTCAGATGGTTTTCTTTTCCTTTTACCTCCCCCCACCCCACGCCTCTTCCCATCAAAACACACCAGCACACACTGCACCCGTTTTTTTTTTTCATTATGAAAATAAAATGTATGCTTATTCTGAGAATCTCTACACACTTTTTTAGCCATTTTCTTGTTTTTTAATCAAAAATAAAACCTCGTCCAGTCGTTGGAATTAATTTCTCATGTTATAGTTATGATGCTTGATTGAATACATATTTTTAGATCACTGCAGTGTGAGGACCTTAACATGTTAACATCTTCATCTACATGATTTTAGAGTGTTGTGACATATATATATGATGTATTCACACTAATACAAGTAACGTGTGCCAAGTGTGATACTAGCTGCTGTGCTGAGTAGAGTCCTTTTGAAATCATAAGAGGAAATGATGTTGGATGTGGGTGTTGGGAAGACAACATGTGGGTCTTCTGCCTCCTCTGGCATGATGTAAACCTGGTCGAAGACCAACACGCAGCAGAATAAGGGAGGAAGTGAGTGAGTAGCGCTCTGATAATTGCTGAGTTGTGGCTATTTAAAGATATCTGCAGAGTGAGTTTCACTGTGTGAGTGTTATTTTTGGATCAAACTCTTGGAGTTTGTGCTGGACCTGTGGACGTATGCTGGACAGCAGCTCTGGTAGAAAACCAGATTGATTTAAAGCTGAAGTCAGTAAACCTTCACTCCCAGTCATTATCAATAATTAGGCTTATATTATAAGCATTGTTATTATTGCCTTATATGATATTATAAGGCTTGAAGAGTGAAGGTGCACACTGGACCATGACTGGCTTTCAGTCTAGCTGTGATGTTACAAATCCTGTTGCTACAGGTGTTGAACTGATTTAACAGTGAAACTTCAACCCTCTTCAACAGGTGAATATGAAAACTAATTAATACCTAACACAAGCAACAACAGTAAGCAAAAGGGAGACTTTAATGATGCCACAGGCTGAGCGCAAGCTGTGAGACTGGCATCTCTCTGGTTCAGCTCAGTAGATGTGATTGATTGATTTATTGATTGAACGCTCACATCATTTGTTCAGGTTACAGTAATCTGAGCAGAACATAGCGCTGTCCGTAAAAAGAAGACGACCTTCTGAAATTTTAAAAGTAGGGAAAAAGTACAGGCAAACAGCTGAATCAGTCACAGTCAGGGGTGGGGATGTGAGGGGAGAAACTCTGGACTACTGGAGATCGATAATGAGTCTGATAATGAAGTAGATTAACACATATTTTAGCCAATAGAGTCTGAATCAAGCTTCATCGCATCATCTTTCTTTTGATACCTGTGACATTTGGGGCATTCAGAGCAGACAGTCAAACTCGTTTTATTGGAGGAGGCAGAAATAATGTTTGTTTCTGCTGTGATGCATCAGCTTTTTGGCTCAAGTCATAGAAAAATCTGTCTTGCTGCTTATTCTGCTGCTGTTCTTCAAGTGTGCAGGAAGCGTTGTCATTACTCGTTGCGATCACGCTCTGTTCATTAGGATTTTTCTACCCGCTGCGATGACAGTGATGTTTCTGTCTTTTGCAATGATGTGTCTTAGCATGTTGAAAGACATTTTTTTTTTTTACTTGCTATGATTACGTTTAAGCCTTGGTGATGATGTTTGCACCCAGTGGGGGGGGGCGCTTCCTCATTAATGCGATAGCATTGTATGGCTTACGTTTCCACAGGGCTGACTGCAGCTGATCTCACCATATTCCCATCTCAAAGCATGTTCTGTTTATATCCACACACATTTTCCCTCATCCGGATCACAAATAGTGTTTTAATAGCAGATGGAAATGCTGTCAGAGGCTAATTATAGAGAAACTGCCAAGAGCCAATGAGAATGTAGCTTATACTGAGGTGATGTGGTGTGAGTTAAGTATTGTGTAATGTGTCTAGAGGATGCTTGATCAATTTTTAATTACCAATCTTACCATCATTTTTGGACGATTCTGCAAAAACCTGAATTATTTTCAATCCCAGTGTTTTTAAAATCATTGATGCTGAACATCACTCTACGGTATCTATGCATGGAAACTATGGTGTGGTTAAAGCTGCGTTAATCAATATTTTCATACAACCATTGGGTCGAATGACTGTGCAGTGTTCCAGGGCTTACTTGTAGTCACAACCCAACATTGAATTTTCAGTGACTCTGCTGCTCCATTCAGTTGTACAGAGGATTTGAGCCTCTTTTAGCTCATTGTGTTGTTTTAACAACTTTATGGTTTTTGTTCACAAAGCTCCAACAAACCCAGTGTAGACCTCCAAACAGCTGATAGAATAAGTTAGCAATTAGCTGATGGACGTAGGGGAGAATTTAGCACCTTGAGAGCTAGCAGTCACCCTAAGGAGTTGGTGGAGACCAAACCAGAGTTATTATGAGAGTTGAATATCGGACTTGCATTTGGAAACGTGACTCCAGATTAATAATAAAATATCATTTAATACTGATTTATGAAACTACATACATAAAGGACACACTTCTTCCTGCATTGGCACTGAATTTCAATGACATTGAAAATCATGCACTTCAGAATTGCCCAGTATAAACATAATTCCTAGGGATAGTAGCCTTACTTGTTTAAATAGCAAAATATAGAAATTCCGCATCTTAAGTGTGCAATGTCCAGTCTCTTCCTAGTCTGACAGGTGGTATAGTGTATCCCCAGCCTTATGGTAATTTATCCCATACTGTCTCTCTGATGTCCTGTAGGCTCAGACTTCTCCCCTCCTGTTGGCCAACTTCCAGTCCTGCGACCCAGCCATGACCTAAACCATTTTCCTGCTGCCACTGACCAAGCCTTACCTCCAAGTAAGAACCAACATCTCCCAGTCTTACTCTGGAGTTTCATCCCAACACCTTGGTTTGCTGTGAGTGTGGCTGTTTGTGTGTGCATGCTGCCAAGTGTCTTTACTTTCCAGAACATACTCCATCTCCTCTTTTATTTACCATCATCATGTCACTGGCCCTCCTTTCATACTCCTTTAGTTGTAGATGTACAGCTTTATGTTGCTCTGTGCTGCTTGGTTCATGGTTGGATTTGCACTCGGTCTTGGATGGTTGGAGGGATCACTGGTCTTCACTGACCCCCAAGCTCCGGTTAGCTTTTACATCATCATCCATCCGTTTTTCTGTTTAATCCATGTATGTGGGACTGTAGAACTATTTCTTGGTGGACAACAGTTGGGCATAGTGACTGTGTACAACTCCTTGAAGCCTTGACATCGCGGTGAGGTTGCCAGGTTTGGCACCGTCGTAGAGACCAAAATCAAAACCTTTTTTTCTACATTTCTGTTTCTGTACAAATAAGATACAAAGAGTTATTTACTGAGCCTTACAGGTGTTGATTGGTGTATTTTTTTAACTGTGGACATGCTAAGCTAGGCTAACCACATCCTGACTCCAGCAGTGTGATTAATACAGAGACATGAGAATGGTATCCATCCTCCATCTCATTCTTGGAAATAAAATAAGTTTATTTCCCAGTTGTTGAATTCACAACTGATTATGCTGACCGATGCATCCCTCATGTTGCTGACAGTTGGTTAAAGTGTTTACTTACACTTAACTGCGGCTGTCCTCATCAGGTTTTTTGGCCCTGATACCTATGCGAGTTCTTTAATATTGGCTATCTGTTGATACCAAGCCTGATCCAATACTTATATTTAACTGAATGTTTAATGCTTAATTTGTACCGGACTCACTGAAGTAACAGCTGTAGACTACTAAATCTGGAAAACCTTATTTTTTGGTGTTCCAGAGTAGAGCTCTTTATCTAGACAACAGACATAATTAATTTTGGCCTGTCATTAAATTACTGTTGGAATTAACATTAATTAATGACACCTGACATGACCTGTCGTCAGCGACGTTTAGAAGTTTTACCCGTGAAAGCGACGGTCAACAGTGCTACTTGAATGTTTTGTGCGCTCCTCTTTGCTAAAGAGAAAGAGGGATCGTGGTGAATCCACAGAGCTACAACTCAGAGGCCCAGAGAACCAACCCAGTCAGTAGCAGCAGCAACAGAGGCTGTGACGCAGAGCTCATGGAGCAAATTAAGGTACTCTAAAACCCTTAGAGGAGCCAGATTGCCACAATGTGCATCAGAAACCACACTCCTCAGAGAACTGAGTCAAATCTGAATACACTGACATGATGCATATATTTTTAGACTCAGTGTGACTCTCCATAAATCTGCTGAGAAATCATAGAAAAACAAGAAACTTCTTAAAATTACAGAACATTTCAGGTTTTTTTTTTTTTGTCAGTATTGAAGTAATTTAGTGAGGTTGTAGCCCACAGTAATCCAAGCCCCAAATCATCTCTGAATAAAACCAGTGTGGCGTTCATTCCTCCTTGACTTTCAGAATGTGGAGGCCAGCCACAGTATGATTTGGTCAAGTGCTTTCCACTGTGTAGAACGCTCCGTTCAAGCATCTGATGCTGTGGACTGGATCCACTTACTACATGTACAGGCACACGACTGCATTTGCATCTAGTGACACTCTTATGTTTGAGCAGGAGAACGAAGTCTGATCACAAGCAGACTTTGTTATTAGATCACACCATCACCTAATACCTGACCCCAGTCACCTTCAGCCTGACGAAAATGAGCAGGGCCAAGGTAGGAATACTTTCTAAATATGGTCAGGGCTGACAATAAGAGGTTGTTCTGGGTGTGTGCGTGTCTGCGTGTGGGCAGAGCAGTCGTGACAGCCAATAAAAGATTTTTCTGTCCTGAGGGGGCAGTCTTCATCTCCCTCCTCCTCCTCCCACAGCAGTTAGTCAGAGCTGAGAAAAGCTGCCACGGTCCTTGTCTCACACATTCACACTGTGAACATTTACAAGCCAAACGACATCCTCGCTGTCCTCGCCATCTCGACAGCCACAACAACAACAACAACAACAACAACAACAGCTTTCCAATTTCAGGCAGGTTCTTCAAGCTCATTTCTGCAGTCTATGTATATTTAATGGCAAAAATTCAAATGTCCCCAAACCAGTCAGGCAATAAAAAAATAACACAGGTTACAAAAATTAAAAACACTAAGCACAAAAACTGATGGCAGTTATGTTTTGTAGAATCTTTCATTAATCACCTGATAAATATGATAAATATGCTACCAACAAGAGTTGATTGTGCCTGGAAAGACAAATCTAGTATTGTTGTAGTACTAGTACTATGGCTCATACTAGCTTATTGCTATTACTACTAGTAGAAGTTTTATCAGCGGTGCTGTTAGTACTACTGTTTCTGGTAGAAGTCAATTGGTTTTAAGGGACTATATGAAAATTGTTGGGTCAAACCAATCCAATAATGTTTCTCTTTAAAAAGTGAAACACAGTGTTCAGCTTGACTCTAAACCCCAATAAAACTGAAACAGTCCCTGTGATTGTTGAAGTAATTAGTGTTGGTATAAGACATTTGAAATGTGATCATAAAAATGCTTGAATTGAGTTTCTTATTTTTAAGAAATAAAGATTTTAAAGCCGCCCTTATGATGATGAACCCGCAGAGAATCAACTCTGTTGATATGTTTGCATCTTTCCCCTCATGCCCCCAACTTTTCTGTTTGTTTCCATCTCTCATCCACATGGTTTCCAGCAGCAGCAGGTGGCTGTTTTCAGTGAAAAAGCTTTGATAAACCCACTGTACGCTACCTGCTCAGCACAGCAGAGAGAAGCACAGCGAGAGACCAGCTGGTGAACACAGTAGAGCATGTAGCCGCTAAAGAACCAGATATTCCTCTCAGAAGTTGGTGGAGCCAAATATGATCTAGAAGCGAGTGAATATTGGACTTCATCAGCTGGACACAAACTTAACCCCAGCTGGATGCTAATGTTGGTTCTGTGATGAATTTCACTTTTTTTTCTCAAGCACATGTCAAATTAGTTCTTGATCTTCAGTTTATTTGTCATTAGGGTTCATGACATTCAGGAGGAGTTTTGTTTATATCCAGGTAACTGAAATGTGATTGACCCGCAGCGCATTAGTAAAACAGCTGGCGTGGGAACAAAGCTAATAACTTTTCTCTTTCTTCTCCGCCTCCTCTCTGTCGCCACAGACTGGGAAGCTCGCATCGACAGCCACGGCAGAGTTTTCTACGTGGACCACGTCAACCGGACAACAACCTGGCAGAGGCCGAGCCACGGCGGCAAGTGCAACCACGGCATCCCCCGCTCAGGATCCACCCAGCAGATGGAGCAGCTCAACAGGAGGTCAGACTGAGAATAGAGAGACAGAGCTCCTGATGTAATGTAATATCAGGCACTCATGTAAAACCTGGTATTGACAACAAAATTAGCACGACGAGAAAATTTTTAATTTGTTAAAATGAGAACCATCTTTTGTTTAAATGAAATGCATTGATTTAGTGTAAAAACAAGAATGCTTTATGATATAATAGGATAAGATGATGGGACAATATGTCACACGTGACAGTTATGTTGTTATGAAACATAATTTGCTAGCAATAACTGGAAAAACGTCGCTTTATTAACATTTTTTATGTATAAAAATATATTGTAAATAACAAGAAGACACACCTGAATACAAAATAGCAAAATGTCTAATCATTATTTTCAACCTAAAAATCTTTTTGAAGTGAGAAGCGCTGAAAAAAAGGCAATAAGGAAGGAGGAAATATTTTAGAAGAGAAAATGGAAGGGAGAAAAGAAGCGAGTAGTCAGTCAGTAGAGTACAATACAGGCCCTGTAGTGGAGTTAGGCTGACATCTGGTGTCTGGAGATGGAATTTAAACCAGAAGCTTTTGTTTGTGCATTACACTGACAATAACACAAAACCTCAACAGATTAAATGGTCATTTAAATACAAGTATTAGACAGCTTTTTAGAACCTACTAAGATTTCCCAAGTCAAAGAAATATCCATGTTTCATCCTTTGTTCTCCTGTAAAAAAAAAAAAAATGGCTTATTGTCTCTGCAGGTACCAGAACATCCAGAGGACCATGGCCACAGAGGAGGAAGGAGGCAGTCAGAGGTTGGAGCGGAGCGGCAGTACAGAGAATGATTCTGATTCTGTTCAGACAGGTACAGTACCAACCCCCCCTCCTCACACTTTAAAGCCACATAATCTGCTCGTTTCTGTTGAATAAATATTAGATTTGTTACTTGTACACAGAGAAAGAGTAATTAACCTGTTCTCCGTATGCAGGCCCCTCCTCCCCTGTCAATCACCAGAAGATCAGCCATCTCCTCCAATCACCTGCTGTCAAGTTTATCACACACCCAGAATTCTTCACTATGTTGCACAGTAACTATGTGAGTACCACACACACACACACATGTGTATGTGTGTTAATATTGGTAGGAAACTCCTGCAGATACTTCACCTTTCTGTGGCTGCTTTCCTACACTGTGGTGTCCTGGAGGTGGCAAGATTAAGAAGAGACACGCCATGAGGCTGGAGAAGCCGGACAGGCGAGCCGGCTTTGTGGTCGGCATGAAGCTGGACTCTCTGGTGACGGTGGCAGAGAGACGGAGCCTGTGCAAGCTTCTGTCTGTCATGGAAAATGAGCCACCCTCTGTACACCACCATAATGAAACAGAGGAGTGTGTCCAGTGGCAGGCTGCTGTCACAAAGCTGCTCGGTGGACAGATTCAGGAGATGCTTTGTCCGAAGAGCCATTAGGCTCTATCTATCTATTTATGTATAAGCTGTTACACTGTAGTACTCTTCTGCTACTGTCTGCACAAAAATCCTCAACCAAAATAACATCAAAACAACATTTTCTGTCAGTGCTTTTATTAACTTTGTCGAAATGTAAAAGTAAACCTGTGCACGTTCTCCAGGCAGCCTACCGGATGTTCACCAGCAGCAGCTGCGTGAAACACATGATCCTGAAGGTGCGCCGCGATGCCAGGAACTTCGAACGCTACCAACACAACCGGGACCTGGTGGTTTTCCTCAACAAGTTCGCAGACACCCAGCTGGAGCTACCGAGGGGCTGGGAGATCAAGACCGACCCCCAGGGCAAGGTATCACGCTTTACACGTGTAGAAAGACCTTTTTGAACGGCTTTTGTTGGAGGGGATGGATGTATGTTGATACCTGATAGTCGCCACTGCGTCATATTTGGAAAGGCTAACAAAGCAAAATGAACCAAGGACAGAACACTTCACTGATACTCATGTTCAGCTGTTTCTTTGTGCTGTTTTAAGCTTCGTAATGACCAGAGAAGGTCAGTTACAGCACAATCCACAGTCGATCATATACCACAGTATGAAAACAGTAAATCCTCACACACTCTCAAATGCAATTTACTGCACATATGGTACAATCATGAAGTATGGTTCTTATGCTTTTGAAAACATTTTGTCAAATTCGAACCTTAAAGTTAAACATTTTAAGGTGGAATTGGAAAACCAGTATTTTGCTTTACACGCTGTAATTAAAGGATGTCATTTGAATTCATGTTTTTTTTACCCGTCTCCTAGTCGTTCTTTGTGGACCACAACAGCCGAGCGACGACCTTCATCGACCCTCGCATCCCACTGCAGAACGGCCGGCTGCCTGGCCACCTGGCCCACAGACAACACCTACAGAGACTACGCAGCTACAGCGCAGGGGAGGTAGACAACTCTAGCATGACCGGGGTTTTCTGCTTGTGTTCTGTGCTCCCCTTTTCTTTTTATACTTTTAATGTTGCAGCTTGAAAAAAATGATTGTAAAAATGACTGCTGGTGCGCATTTTACTCCAATGGTTTTGTTTTGTATGTTCTTAAACTATTTCTGAAAACAGCTGGATACTGTACTATTACTCAAACAGCAGGAAAACACCCACTGCAACAGGAAGAGACTGTATGTCAGGCTGTGGATACACAGGCTGTGCTTGTTAGCAGGATACATTCATCGTGGGTTTGGTCTTTTCGTGAGATTTGTTGACAAGAATAAAATTAAAAGGTTATAACCGGAGAGAGTATCAGACCCTGAAACCTTCTGGTTTAGACTGTGCTTTTTCTTCAAACAAACCCTGTCTCTCAGTGAAAAATCTGTCCTGTTCATGTTTGTTCTCAGGCCTCTGATGTGTCGAGGAGTCGCGGGGCTTCTCTGATGGCCAGGCCCGGAAACAGTCTGGTAGCCGCCATCCGGAGCCAGCATCACGCTGACTCACAGCAGCTGACCGCTCCATGTAAGGCACTGTCATAACATCAATCACACGCAGCACTATCGGCTCACTAATCTGATGACTTTTTAGACTCAGGCTGTGTTAATGTCTTTGTCTCTCTCTCTCTCCACCAGCTTACAATGACAAGATAGTGGCGTTCCTTCGTCAGCCGAACATATTTGACATGTTGCAGGAGCGACAGCCGAGCCTGAGCAGAAACCACGCACTGAGGTATACCTTCTTTCCCCGTGGCTCGGATTGTTGTATCACGTCGCTCTTTTTACACTCATTCAGACCTGGACGTTGCCCAGTACAACTACACTCTCATCTGTTTGCCACTGAGCAGTTTCACTGGAGCAATTTCCTGCCTGATTTATCCTGCCAGACTGGGATCAGACCAGCAGCCTTCTGGTCACAATCCTGCTTCTGATTTGTGGTCCACCACTGCCCCTAAAATAAATACTTACATAGGAAGCCAGAATTTCTTAAGCTTACTTAAGGGGAGGTTTCCAAAGTACTGCTACTCGTGAATTGTGACAGTCTACAAGGATTATACTGCATTTTAACATGGAAGAATGATTGTCATTACGATTTTACACACTGTAGAAGTGCTTGTGCCTTCTTATGTACTGGCAATTGAAACTGTGGAGATGATTGTTACATCTTTCTTGGTGACTGAGCTCAAGAAGTCAGAGAGCATGGGTCTCAGTACCTCAGATGTTTACTCGTATGAACTTGTGATTGAATTTGATTCTTGTTTTGTTGACTGTTCAGGGAGAAGATCCACTACATCCGGACAGAAGGTACCCAGGGAGTGGAGAAGCTGTCATGTGATGCAGACCTGGTCATCCTGTTGAGGTAAAAAAACCTCACTGACTTCAACATTAAACACAGCATCAACCCAACATCTGGTTTCTTTACAGTATTGCCCTCACAAAAAACTGAAATCCCACACCCATCTTATGCTGTATGAACTCTGTAATGCAGTAAAAAAAAAAAAATGTCTTCTCTGCTCTTCTGTCTCCTGTTCTTGCAGTTTATTTGAGGAGGAAATCATGTCCTATGTTCCGCCTCATCCCATCCACCCCGGCTTCAGCTTCTCTCCTCGCTGCTCGCCCGCCTCCTCACCACAGAACTCTCCTGGTAGGTCCACCAGTCCTATAAACAGGGTGCAGTCTTTCTTACAGCTCCAGTAAAATTCTCTATAAGTGTGAATCCACAGTGGAAGTTATAAAGTACCATTTAAAATATCTAAATTGAAAATAAATGAAACACAAAAACATGAAATAAAATACAACACAGATCACTAAGTAAAGAGGTGTGTTGCATTTTAGTGTTGTCAAACAGAGAGCAGCTTAGATCTGCCCATACTAAGTTAAAAGCACTGTCATTAGTTTTCATGAGGAGATGCAGTGGAGCTTTTTCTTTTTGTGAAATCGACATGCCTTGTCAATACCAAAACTGTCCAATCACAGCTAGGGGGTGGGGCTTATCATAGCAGACATGACAGAAAGCCTTTCACATTAAAACGGTTTCCTATTTCCTGTGGATCCTAGGATCTTGATTTTAATGTGACACCGAAAATTCATGTCACAATGAAAAAAAAAAAAAGGATAAAACACAATTTTATAAAATAGAGGGCTCCATCCCTGCTCCATCTCTGCATCAGTTTCGGGGTCCTTAGCCTGAAAAACGTTGAAGACCCCTGGTTTAAACAGTTAGTCAGATTTTGAATGAAATGTGACAGCCCTAGTATCAGGCTGTCTTCAGGTCTTGAAATGCATTTAATTTAGTTTACTCGCAAAAGGCATTACACAGTCTTATATTTCATTTACAAAAGACTTCAGACGTTTTGCTCAGCACCATGAGACCTGTAGCAAACACTGTGAGACAATGAGCTTGGAAGCTCATTGTTAATTTTTTAATTAGTTAATTTTAGGAAAAACTTAAATGAATCAATCATTTTGAATCGATTAATCCATTCATCCGTTTTCTACCGCTTATCCAGATCCAGTTTACATTAATCTGACAAATTATATCATTAGAAAGCCTGGTTAAAATGCCGCTGGGAGAAAAATGTAATATAATGATAAATAATTCAAGGCCTTATTGTCCATACTGGTTTCCCATCATACTTTCATCCTTTGGCTGGCGTGATTGTAAAACAGGTTTTAAACTGAATTCTATGTGGAATAAAAAAGGTCTTTAACAGTCATAAATTTAACTTGATGAGCCTGCAGTAGGTTAGAGCACTATGTCCACAATATTTGGCAGTGC
This sequence comes from Toxotes jaculatrix, assembly GCF_017976425.1. NCBI lineage: Eukaryota > Metazoa > Chordata > Actinopteri > Toxotidae > Toxotes > Toxotes jaculatrix. The sequence continues at coordinate 16,503,340 of NC_054413.1, read as the reverse complement.
TGCCCGTATCACAGCATGCAGGAGAACGTTACAGATTACTTCATAATGCATTATATGTTCATAATAGTTTCAGGCATTGGACAGCTGTGAGGTAGCTGGGACATTAAAACTAAATGTTGTTTGTGGTGGTACAAGCTTTCTGCCCCTGGTTCCAGACGCATCCTTCACCTACATATGGGTTTTATCTGCCTGTCATCTGAAGCCGCCATGGGTGCAATCACAGGAACCAGCGGGCAGGTAGTTACCCACATGTGCAAGTGAAGTGAAGACACTCTGGAGCCCTGTTGATAGTAGAGATGCACACGAATCTATCACGCTATACGGATTCTGTTATACATAGAAACACACACACACACACAGAAAAAACCCATAATAGTAATCAAGCAATCATTGCTGTTTGACAGAGCCTGCTGTGCTATGTTAGGGTCCACTAATGTCATCTTAATGAGCTCCACTAGACCTCAAGCTGGCCACGAGTGTGTGTGTGTGTGTGTGTGTGTGTGTGTGTTGGGGTGCGCAATTTATTGATGCGAGGTTCTATAAAGGGAAATTGGGTCACAGCAGGGAGGCCTGGCTTGTAATTGTGCTTCATTCGTTATTTGTGCTATTGTCTTTGTGGAAACCTGACCTGGAAAAACAGAGTAAGAGATGTTGTGAGCTCAGCTGAACTGCTCCGTGTCACTCTGTCTCACTGTAAGAAAGATCCATCATAGGTCAGTTCATTTCTTATTGGCTTTTAAAATGTGAGTTAATGGAGTGCAACAAAAGACCCTGACTAGACTCTGTAGACCAGGGGGACTACATGGTCAGCGTCTTGACCCTGGAGGATTTATTTTCTCCAGAACACTCAGAAATATAAAGACAATGTTGTCTTTGTGCAAAACGGATTGAATGAGACCCAGAGGCTCTTTCTTCTAAAGTGTTAAAATGATAGCATCCAGGGTTGTTTGTTTGATTTGTGTGTTTCTGCTCACACTCTGTAATGTGTGTACAATCGTAACCCCCCAACAGAAAATGATCAGCACAGCTACAAGGCCAAGCTGTGTGACATCCACTGGGCATCGATGCTCACTGTGCTACAGTTGCTGTATGCAGAGTAAACTCTGGTGTTTAGCGGGCTTAATGGTTGTGACTCCTCTTGTTTGGTGAGATATCAGGCAGCAAATTCAGGAAACAAACTCATGGCTGGTGCTCAAAGTTTAACCATTTACGGTACGGAGCAGAGAACGTATTCCTGCTCGATACATATGCAAGAATCTGTTAATTAAAGGTGAAATGATCTCATATTCATTAGGATTGTCATAAATGTGAAATATGCAGCCTATAATTTGGGAATGATGTTTCTGTCTATGGGTGTGCACTCAAGTCCATAGAGGAAAAGGCAAAAATTACTCTGAGGAAGGATTTATACCAAAACGCATCAGCAGATTTGTCGTTCTATTGATTGTAAATAAATTCACCAAAAAAATATCAATAGAAGGTGATTATTCTTGCTATTTTTTTTTTAATCATGAATTTCTGCCCTTTTTTCCTGACTTGGTCCTGGAGAATATAGACATAGAGAAAATTGGGTAATTTTCTCTCTTGCAGACCTTGTAAATGCAGCCCACACTTTCACTTTAACACATCTAAACTGCTGCAACTTCATGTCCTCAGAGTTCAGTCAGAAAACTGTGGAGGCCCAAAGTGTTCAATATTAAATAAATTAATTAGAAGTTATGTGATAAATATCATGTAAATAAATACAGACACATTTCATAATGTTGTGTCAAAACACTGTGAAATAATCTAATGTGTTAAAAACTCTCATTATTGTGGAACATTGTTTCATCCAGCTTTTGTTCCAAGCAGCAAATAACTTTAAGCTTTTTGTTACTTTCTACTGTTTATTATTTGAAAAAGTTTTTATTTAATTTTGATCACACTGGGGCTTCATATTTTATGCCTCTTGTGTATTATGTATGACACACATTGTCTGTCGTCTACAAAGTTTTATTGGTAATATTTAATGTCCTTATAATTTTTCAGATATCCTTTCCCATATGAACCATCAAGAAGCAGTGTATTGATTTTGTTATTGTATTTTTTCCTTTCTTTCTGTGTTTATTTCTGTTGTGTGTCTGTGTGTGTGTGTGTGTGTGTGTGCAGGCTTGCAGAGAGCCAGGGCTCCAGCTCCTTACCGCAGAGACTTTGAAGCCAAGCTCAGAAACTTCTACAGGAAATTAGAGGCCAAGGGCTATGGCCAAGGACCAGGCAAGATCAAGTAAGACTGGTTGCATGTTACACATATGAAACAACTTATTGTATCATCAAAATACCGTATTATTATCTGCTCCTGTTAGATTGGAGCAGTTGCAGCAGATGTATTGGTAAATATACCGATCAAGGTAATTCGAAAAAAGGCACAGTTCAAACTGCTTTCTACTTTCATAGCAGTTTTAAGATCAACTTAATCTGATCCTAAATACATATTAATTCACCATCATCACACCTACTGTACGAAAAATATATATCTATAGAATATTTTAGTATATTTTTACAATATTTTTTACAATTATCAAATGAAATATTTGGCCAATGAGGATTTTTCTCCTCATGGAATTTGGGTTTCAATAATAGAAATTTTAATATAATTCCTCCTAGCAATTAACCATCCACCTGCTTTTAGACATACTCTACATGAAAAAATGGACTTAACTGAACAGTTGGATAAATAAGATATGAAAAAGTTAAATTATTGAAAGATTTTATAGACTTTACTTTTGGACTTTCCAAAATCAGAGTGTGTAACCTCAGTATTTCTGAAGTACATGGAGTTGCACTGTGATGTGTGATATGTTGTTGTTGTTGTAGGTTGCTGATAAGGAGAGAACACCTGCTGGAAGGAACCTTTAACCAGGTGATGGCGTACTCCCGCAAAGAGCTGCAAAGGAACAAACTCTACGTCACCTTCCTGGGGGAGGAGGGGTGAGACACACACACACACACATACACACCAGTACACTTTTTTGTGATTTATAATGCCAACATTCCTGTTTTTATCTTGTTGCATTGAATAAGAAATTGTGACAAAGAGGACGAAATAGATAAATACTGCGTACAGGTGCATATTCACTCACATACAGACAGGTACTACTCACCCACACAACCATATACATGAACTAAGATGCACAGGAGGAAATCAGTTAATTAGGTGTTTTCCATTTAATGCAGGGCAGCAAGAGGTCATTCTATCTCTTTTAGCATCTAGGTTAGCTTTGTTTACCGCCAAGAAAATGTGCACAGTAATGCCGCTAGCATGACAGCTCCACTTGGCCTGTCCCTAACACAACAGTGGGCTCACTTGTAATGATAAACCCACAAACAATTAGTACTCAACTCTGTAGCTCTACACAGCTATTTGGACTCTAATAGCTCTGTTGTTTTATCAAAATACTTTGATAAAACAATTGTACAACACAGAGCGGACAGCAGAGTGAATGTCAGATGTTTATGCATCAGTGTTGTGTTACAGCTTGTCTGCTGCGCCCACGTGGCTAAAAATCAATTACTGCTGCTTCAAAGTTTACTCATGGGGTGTAAAACCCTGTGAAACATCATTTAATATCATCGGACTCTATCATTTTATGAAACTGTTTTTAAATAGGCCAAAAGGTTATATTATCAGTTTAACTCTCCAAATATCTGATCAACCAAATATATAAAAACACCTCCTCTCTCTGTCTTCTTGTCTCCTCAGATTAGATTACAGCGGCCCGTCCAGAGAGTTCTTCTTCCTCTTGTCTCAGGAGCTGTTTAATCCGTACTATGGTCTGTTTGAATACTCAGCCAATGACACTTACACCGTTCAGATCAGCCCCATGTCAGCATTTGTAGAGAACCATCTGGAATGGTAAGCTGCACAATACACACACATACAGTGAATCTGTGTTTTATGAAACAATGAAATTACTGAACAGCTTCTTTTATTTATTCCAACAAACCTCAATTAGAACTCATTACTGACCTGCTGAGTATTAGACATGGTTAAAAACTGTTTATGTATTGGCTGTATGGTCATGTAGAACTGTGTCTCAGTTCAGTGAGGACACAGGACATCTTTAGAGATTTATGTGCAGTTACATTTCTCAGAGATTTCATCAGTTTGCATCAACCTAATTGAGTGTTTTTATTAGAAACTTCTTTTTGTTTCCCCTTACTCATTGTTCTTGCTGAGTCATGGTGGAGGAATATATTGCGGCAGTAACATGTCTTTTTTGCACAACAGAAGGACTGTGCAGCTTCCTTCCCATTTCTTCTAATTTAGTCACTTGGATGAGTGTGTGTTTTCACAGCCCTCAATGAAATGAGAGATGAGGACTCAGTCAGTTAAGCTGGGAAACTTTCTGAATGTAATCAAAAACTGTTTCCCTATGGTGCTTGAATACACCGATGCATTACCAAACAGGCTCACCTGGCGAGAGGCGCCTGGGCGCAGGGCTGAATACCAAATACAAAATGTCTAAGCATGTCAGGGCATCATGGTCATGAGATTCATACCATATAACTTTGACGCAAAATGCCCACTTCAGTTTTGGCAGTGGACCTTTCACTGTTAGGCTATCCAAAAAGGCCAAATATGCAAAATACAAATTTTTGATTGGTTATATGAATATCCAATCAGCACTGTACTGATTAGTTTTGTATTAGTTATTGGTCTCCTTAATTACCAGTACGCATTAATAATTAGCCCTGAAACAACCATCTTGGTCGACCCCTGATAAATGATACCACAGTATGAGAGTGGATGTACTATCAAGTACAAATACAGTTGGAATATTGAATACTTAGCATACACATGTAACGGATGATGGAGCTGCACTGTGATTGCAGATTAAGCCTTTAACTTGTGTTAGAAAGAAAGATTAAAGTCCCATTGAGGTTATTTATTTTGTATTGAAATGAATGTGTTTTGTTGGACAGGCTGATATTAGTCTGTGAGAGAGAGTGGCAAAATGGACCCACTGTGCTTTTGTATACAAGTGTGGTGGAATATTGCTTTCATGTGACAGTGTCAAAGTATTGGCTTACTGGTTTCTTGCACATTTGCCTCTGCGTCCATGTGTGTCCAGGTTCCGTTTCAGCGGTCGTATCCTGGGCCTGGCTTTGATTCACCAGTACCTGCTGGATGCTTTCTTCACCAGACCCTTCTACAAGGCCCTGCTCAGACTGTCAGTACACACTCACTCACTCACTCACTCTGGGTGGATTGTAGTAACACACTTACATTACACTGTAATGAAAACTGACAATGCATCTGCAGCTTGAATCTAACTATCTATTTGTGTAATTTCATTCAGATCAAATCAGCTTTTTCACCATGGATTCATTTTCTTCAAACATGTCGATTCCATGAACGTTCTCCATCCAACAGATTCTTAGACAAGCTCTGTGTAGCAGTTCATATACAGCAGCTTTGTGAGTTGCGTCTGTGTGCTGTGTGCTGTGTCCTACAGACCGACAGACCTGTCTGACCTGGAGTATCTGGACGAGGAGTTCCACCAGTCTCTGCAGTGGATGAAAGACAACGACATCACAGACATCCTGGACCTCACCTTCACCGTCAATGAGGAAGTGTTTGGCCAGGTGAGCTTGTGTGTGTGTGAGTGTGCGTGTCTGCTTGTATTTATCACTGTGGATGGCAGCACCAGCTAGGTATCTACAAGCAAACTTTTACTATACTACTCCGATAACTTGCTTGTTAACTACACCCTTCCTGATGTTGCTAGGTGACGGAGCGGGAGTTGAAGTCAGGTGGTTCCAACCTGCAGGTGACTGAGAAGAACAAGAAGGATTACATAGAGCGAATGGCCAAGTGGAGGGTGGAGAGAGGAGTGGTACAGCAGACTGAGGCACTGGTCAGAGGCTTCTACGAGGTAATCAGCTCTCAGACGGTGACCATGAAATTATTTTTACATTATTTGAAGGTAAACACTAGAACCCATTTTCTTTTCCCTCATTTATTAAAACAGAAATAAGATCGTAGGCTGAGTGTAGCCAGCTGGAGGAAGCAATACTTTAAACAAAACCCTACAAAATAACATATGTTTTAATTCACAAAATGACGCACTATCAAAATACAAACATATATGAATGCAACCATAGACACTCAGTGTAACTGAAACATTTACCTGTGTTTGTTTGACTCCATCCCAGGTGGTAGACTCCAGGCTGGTGTCTGTGTTCGATGCACGGGAGCTGGAGCTGGTTATTGCCGGGACAGTTGAGATCGACCTCGGTGATTGGAGGAGCAACACAGAGTACAGAGGAGGTGTGTATGTGCACCTTACACCTTATAGACCCCTTTTACACCTGGTGTACACATCTGTATCTGGACCTGGGTCATTAAAAAAATGCAGGTTTTCAGATCAGCCTGACCACACCTGGATGTAGTCTGGCTCACATTGGAGTTGAGTCTCAGCCAACTGTTGAGATGCTGGTGGCGGATTTACCCTTGCTTTTGGGCCAGGCTAGCTGTTTACCTCTGTTTGCAGTCTTTATGCTAAGCTCAGCTAACCAGCCTCTGGCTTGAGCTTCACCGTGCAGATCTGTGAATGGTATAAATCTTCTTGCAACAGTAAAGTAAATAAGTCCTCATCATGTCAAGCTCTCAAGTAAAGACCTAAAGTGACCCAAAAAATGAAAGAAAGAAAATAATTAAGTTCTAGTCTCCAGTATTGTAAATTAACCTTCACAGTACTGGGTCCTGATTGGTCAACAACAGCAGCATCTTTTTAATTTTTAATTTAAATTAGTAAAATGTCTTAATTGAGTTTCCCAGTTTAGTGATGGGAGAAAATGTTAGAATTTTTTATATTTACATTAATAACAAATTGCATACAGTCGTTCTATTACATACAGCATGCAGTTATAATTTAGAAGTTTAAGTCGAGGTGGACAATGTCTGTGTAAAGCCCTTAACGTGAGTTGACTCCCTGACTCCCCCCGTCCAGGTTACCATGACGGTCACATCGTGATGCGGTGGTTCTGGGCCGCCGTCGAGCGGTTCAACAATGAGCAGCGGCTCCGCCTGCTGCAGTTTGTCACAGGGACATCCAGCGTGCCCTACGAAGGCTTCGCCGCCCTGCGGGGATCCAACGGCCTCCGACGCTTCTGCATCGAGAAGTGGGGCAAAGTCACATCGCTACCCAGGTATCTAACCTTGTTTCCCATAAAGCCACGTTCATACTCTCCTGCCTTTCCCTCATTATCTGGTACCTCAGACAGCCGCTCCGAGCTAGATGTAAGGTGTAAAGTAAAGTTCAATTTATTAGAAACTGTAGAACTGTAAAAAACTACAGTGTCTGGCTGTGTTTGGAAATTTGTGAGAGTTTTTAAAAAGTAAAACTTTGTGACCCATTTTTAGAGACTTTCAATGGGCTTGGAGCTGAGAGCCACAGAAGACAAGGCACAGAAGTAAAAAAAAAATATTTAGAGATGAATTAACACATTGTTGGTTTTGGTCTTTTCATGGGATTTGTGATTAACAAAAAAAAACAAAAAAACACACAGAATCACACCAGCCTTATTCTTTCAACAGCTGCAGTTGCTATGGCAACAACTAGAATCTGTCAACATGAAGAAGTTGCCCCCCCCCCCCCTCCCATGTCTGTGAATATTTCTGTAACTTTCTCATGAAGTAATGAAGTAATGCACTCAAACTAATGAAAGAGATCACATGTCACAATTATCCATCACTGAATATCTGGATCTAGATGCTGATTATCATTTCTAAATATTCTGTATTATGAAGCCTGGGCAGAGACACATGTCCTTCTCTGAGTGTTGTACATGGCACTTTGGAGAGTAAGAGTACTGAACTGAGAGGATTGGACTGCAGATGTGTCATTGAGCTTCTTCCTTTGACTCAAAAGTGCAACGTGGTATGTGAAAGAGTAAAACTGTCGGCCATTTCGTATATATATAGATATTATTTCATTACTGGTACTTGGAGCCTTATATAAATGCGCTGACATTGCCCACATCAGTTCTCAGCAACGCACCAACTCAGCAGAAGAGCTATTTTAGTATTTATCCTCCTCTGCAGTGTAAGTAGATGTGATATTGTACAAGGTGTGTTCCTCTGACCTTACAGCAGGACACTAATTTGGTAAACAGCAGTTAAAATGTGAGCGGGCTCAGCAGAAACAGAGGCCAGGGCTCAGGTTTCACTGCAGAGCAGGGAGAAGTGCCAAGGTTTGACTGTGGACGGTGGAAGATTTAGCATCAGCCATTAAAGTATACTGCATGTCTACCAATAAAAAGAGGTTTGGTGATAGTGTGTTTGTGTTGACACCTGAGGTGATGTTAAATGGAACTAGGTAACTTTTGAAAGAAGAAATAACTTGATCTTCTTCTTACAAATTAAAAAATGAATTTGTTGCCAAAAAAAGAACTTAAAACAAGTTTTTCAAGAGGCAATTAGATAAATGATCCCAGATCAGTTTATTATCGTAAGCCTGTTGTGATACAAGGTCTTGATATTTGACAGGTCAGATACTTCTTTAGAAATGTTTAGGGGTCCACACAGACAGTGGTCTTAGGTCCAGTTTTTTAGTTTCTGTATCCATATATCTTTGTGGGGTGTGACATAAATTTTGTCATCTGCCCGTGTCCACAAGCAGCAGCCAAAATGTATGATTGCATGGACTATAAGTGTGGATAGAGTTAGTTGAGAAGGTTGATACCACTTTCATGTCTATATGCTAAATATGAAGCTGGAGCCAGAAGCATAAAGGCTGGAACTGAAGCGTAAGAACAACATAGCTGTTTGGTCCTATTTCCAGTCTTTATATTAAGCTAAGCTAACCGTCTGCAGACTGTAGTTTCACATTTACTGTACAGACATGTGAGTGGTATCGATCTTCTCATCCGACTCTCGGCAGGAGTGTAAATACTACATGTTGTGTAGAAATGAAGAATTCCTCTTGGGCCCTCATTCCAGCTGCTTATACCTTAGTTTTGAAGGAACCCGTTTGCATAAATCTAAAAACATGTAAATGTTAGCAACTGTAAGATAGGTGCATCTTGTTGCTGGTGTCCCTGATCCTCCTAAACATTTGTCAAAGTGAATAAGAAAACAAAAGTAAAACAGGTGTTATGAGCTTCCTTTCTTGTCATGGTTCTATACAATGTCTAACAGATCTGCCTGTTTCTCTCTCTTACTCTTACTCTCGTTCTCGCTCTCTCAGGGCTCATACCTGTTTCAACCGCCTGGACCTGCCTCCATACCCTTCATACACCATGCTGTATGAGAAACTGCTGATCGCAGTGGAGGAAACCAGCACGTTTGGTCTGGAGTGAGACAGAAAAGAGCGACAAATCGACGCTGCATCCCTCTTCATGGAACGCTGGCTGGGCCAAACTGTGGAGAAAAAAACAGCTCCTATGGACTTATTATGTCCTAAAGATATATGGATTGTACTCAACAAAGCTTTGGGACGTATGGATATATGTACGTCACTGTTACGGTACTATGTGGTGAAGTCTTTCACTTCGTTACGTGATCGATCTTTATGAGAGCACCCTGCACTTAGGACACCACAGCAGGACTACAGTTATTTTTATATTAATAATTAAGACTGGAGAATATGAAACACTACACTGGCTTTTTTTTTTTAAAAAGGAAATGATATATATGGTAAACGTATACCCAAAGAAAGGGTATGTAAAATGGAATCAAGATCATTTATAGTTTGCATGTACCAAAATGCATCATCCATCCAGTGATAAAAAATATTTACAGTGATAACAAATGCTAACAAATACTAACAGCAACAAGTAAAGAGAAATGTACAGAAAGTAAGAAAAAACAACTGAAAACAAGACCTTTACGTAAAATCTAAAACATAACTATGACAGCTAAATACTTGAGAACTTGATGGATTTTATCTTTAAATTTATCCTCACACCTGAGTCGAAAATTTGAATTGACAGAAAAGATTTAAGTAATAAAGTAAAGACGGAAAAATAAAAGAAATACAGACAAGACAAGCATTAATAGGAACCTGTTCAACACATCAAATTATAATTGGGAAAGTTGCAGCTTGTAACACATCTGAACGTTGACTTATGAATTCGTAAATCTTTTCTGTGAATTTGTAAATCTTTTCTGTGAATTCGAACTTGAATGCTAATGAACTGTGCAAAGTCCTGCACACAAACTCTCAGGTGGTTTGCTGCTCTTATACATTCAGATAAAAGTAAATTATTTATCATTTCAGATAATCTATAAATGTGGCTTTAAAGAAGTGGTTCAAAGTATGATGCAGAGGTCTAGGAACCCTAATGCAAAAGGAACAATCATGTCTAGTTTTTAATCAGGAGAGTTTAGGATTATTATGTATTTTGTCTGGACCTTGGCGAGTCAATAGGATCCTGCCTTTAGATCTCAGACTGGGATCAAAAGAAACACTGAGTCAGATACCAGCCATTCCAAGGCCTTAGGGGTGATCAGTAGAACCTTACAATCAAATCTAAAATTTGAACCAGTATAAAGATTCTTAAATTGCATAGCTCTTGTCTGTTTGCTCTAATGAGAGCAGTAGTCGCAGCACATGCGCGATGGGAGAGGGAATTTGGACAACAGATGAAAGTATCCAGAGCTGCGGAGGTCTAAGGACGAAGACATAAGCATTGGTAGACAGATGCAGATCAGATAAATGTCTGCAGATGACACAGTGAATCCAGGAGGAAGCTTGTTAGTTAATGCGAAAACAGAACCCAGGATTTGGATAAGATGACCAAAATGATCTACTAGGAAGACCTGGACCTCTGAGGCTATGCTCTCAGTTAAGTATAGCAATTCAATGTTAGTAATCTGAAAGCCAGTGCTGTTCTTCAGCGAGCTCCTCAGTAATGTGCAGAGACACTTGAGGAAGTGCTGAGAGTCTTTCAGGAAATTGAGAATGTGCTTAGAAATAGGAGTGATCTGGCACACTGAACCTGGGGAAAGAGTAATATAGGAATACTTCATAAACAGTTGTCCTTTAGTTTGGATAAAGTATACTGACAGCAAATCCAGGTAAAGGGTGTAGTACACCCTCTTAAACTGGGGAGTCTAATGGGTGAAACTACTACAATACATTGTCTGATTCTGATACTCATGAAGTATTGGTATCGTCCAGGAAGGCCTCGTGCAGCTTCCTGTTCCCTGTGTCCTTGTGGTTTGGTCCAAAGTAGCTGGGCACAGACATTTTCATGCTCTCCTTTGGATGGACGGCAATGTTTCTTGTTCAGTGAGGCTTTCAAACACAGAGACAACGATGTCATGTCTCCTCTAACAAAGTAGCCATCAATTCCAACGCAAGGGCTTCTGGGATTCCTTCTGTGGAGACTGAGTGTGATCTCGCAAACAGGTACTTCATGAATCCTTGATGACCAAGAATTCACATGTGGACACTCCGGCTGGATAAAAGGGACTTTCTATGAATCTTGTCAGCCAGAATGGTGCTTCACCTGTCAGCATCTCTGGCCCTGCTGTTTGAATGGGAGCTCTTTGTACTCTTATTCAAGTCTTCCACTTCCAACTTCTCTCTGTCTGTGTACCATCACCATGGTGTTGCTCTGTGCACGGAGCAGGTACTCCAGTATCTGAACCTTTACTGTCTCAAACAACGTGACTGGTTCAAAGCAGCATGTGGGTCTTCAAGGGCTTCGTCGGATCGGCCTCCTTGTCACGATCCAGCCCACCCCTGGTGTAAACTTACAATGTGGACAGGGGCCCTTGGACGAACCAGTGTAATATATGCAATAGTCAAGACCTTAACTTAAATCTGTTCACAGTCTGCCGTGTTCTTTCAGACAGTGACTGACTGCAGTGTTCCCTCAGCATTCCCAGCCCTTTGTCTACATCTCAAGTCCAGTAATGAAACTGTGCCTCAGTTACTTACTGCCTCATACGTGGCCTGTGGTTTTGTGGGGCTTTGCGATTCGCACTTGAGCCTCATATAAGAAAAGTCCTGACTTCAGATATATGCATTTTTAAACAGTTTGCATGTTCTCCTAGTGTTGGCGTACGTTCCCTGTCACGTTCCAAACACAAGTCAGGCTTAATGGAAACTCTGATACCCAATTTACACTGAGCCACTTCATGCGTCTTCACAGGCAGAAAGCTCTCTAATATCTGAAAAGCCAAGTATAAATGCAACCAGAAGCATTGAAGTCTGACACAGTTTAGCCAGATATTGAAAAAGTATAAAAGCTTTCATCTTTCAAAGCCACATACATTATCTGTACTTCTCCCAAGTGTACCTACGCAGTTAGTCATCGCAGCCATTGATTGAACTGTAAGATTAAAAGGAAACTCCTTTGATTTTACACATCAAAGCATGTTTCCAGGTGTTGGTGGTACTACTGCATATGTGAATAAAGTTGTACAAAGCCTTTTGTATCTCCAGAGGGAGCTGTATGAAGTCTGCTAAACGTCCTCAAGTGATGTCACTCGAGTCAACGGGTCTGAGGACTAAAGGTCAGAAATGAAAAACATCTGGGAGTGTGAAGTTAGAAAGATGAGAGCTTTCCAGACTTCTGTAGCCCACTCCCCATGTCTGCTTGAGGCTACATAAGCATCTATTAGCATAACAGACAGTTGCAAGGAAGAAGGAAAGGACAAGGACGAAGACTGTGGGGAATAAAAAAGACGATATCTCTGGTTCTGCATATTTGTTGTCCATTCACGCGAGTTGTCCACCTGTTTTGTGTTAGTTGGTTGAGAGTTTCAAACTAGCTAGCTAAGCCGTTTTTAGCTTAATTTATTCTCCTGGAGCCGGTTGCAACAGCTGTACATAGGTTCAAACTTAGCCTAGTTTTAACATGTTCACAAAGTGGTTTTTTTTTATTAAATGGGTTTCACCACACAAACTAGTTCTTACATAGAGATTAGTTGTCACGAAATGCATACATCCACTAACTGCCAGGTGCAACTGCTGTGTAGTTAGCTTAAACAAATAATTAAATGAATATCTGAGCCATTTAGTTCGATCAGTTGACATACTCGACATGTTTTATAATGTAATACTTTAAGATTTTAAATTACATTTCACAAAAACAACACAATATACCTCAAATTTTACTATAATATTTAACTAAATTAGCAAATAACATCAATTAGATTGGCACACTTGGATATTTTCCACTCATTCTATATTGTATGAAAACTATGCTCCCTGAAACACTGATTTCTCAAAATATACAGAAAGATTTATGTTTTGTATCCCTAAAACTGTAATTTTTGGAAGTTATGCTAGCTTGCATTGCTACGGCAACTTCCTGTTCACATAGTTGAGGGCTCTTGATTGGACAGCCCTACAGATGTATCCTAGCAACAGGTTTACACATTACTAAAGTCTGTACTATCTAAAACATTTGTTGTAATGGTGAAACCCGATTTAGTAAATCACCCCTGACCCCGCAACCTTTGACAGGACTAAGCGACTGTAAAGAACGGACAAAGACCTCTGAAGTGCTTCACACACATATTGACATTTGTCAATTTGGACAATTTGGCAAAAGCTGATTTTTTTATTAAGCATCAGCAGCCTGTTTGATTTCATTCTTCTTTGTTCCCCACATGATATGATACTATTTCACAACAGGTGAACAGGTTAAAAAAAATGTTTTTTTAAATATAATTTTTATTTAAACCGCCCAAAAGATGTTATATCACCTGAGTCCTGCTTTATTTATTCGCCAGCTACAAAAATGATCAAAATGGGGTAATGAGACACTGCAAAAGCAACATAAATACAGGATTTTCGTGTTTAATTGTTGCAGGAGAATAGACCACAAGAAATGTGAAGATTGGACAAAGCAAATTTAAGAATGACTTTGTTTGGAATCACTGTACTGGCAGTCAGACCATTAGTACAGCAGTCATCCTTGGCAGTGGTGAGGCCTTATCCATGCATCTCTACAACCAAGAGGACAAGGCTGTGATTATGTTGTATTCCCTGTCTTTTTTTTTCTACAATCTTTTGTACTGTTATTTATACTGTATTGTAATTATGAGTAAAGGGAAGCACTGAAGCTTTCCTTGAATGTTTTATTCATTTGCCGTTTTTTGATGATGTGAAAAGAAGCATCAGTCGAGGAGTTTGCCTTCACTTTTGAAGCCTTTGTGACAAATTAAAAATACGTGTCTTTTCTATTACCTGTTAAGCTAGCTGGTTATCTGTTGCTCAGTGCAGGAAATGTGCTGCCGTGGCGTCTTTTTATTTCCCCTGTCAGTGTCATTATTTAGGTTCTGTCAGTGTTTTCAGGAGTTTTTCCCTCCATGTCAGAGATGTCTCACTGTGTCATAAATTTCAGAGCCGCGCGTATTCAGCGAGTAATGTGTGCTTCGAGCAGGTTTTTACAGCAAATCACATGCATAAAAATGTGATATTTTTTGTATGTAATTTGTTGAAATTGTAAAGATGTTGTACAGAAGTCTTGCTTTTATTGGGCTGAAATGTTGAATACATACATTGTAGATCTTGAAGACTGATATTTATTCTGGAAAAAAGAACGGTTAAGAACACTCTCATAACACTGATATGTAAGTGCACTGATTGAAGCTGTTATAGAAATGTTTAAATAAGCCTTTGGAGCAGTAAAAAACTAATGGGATGTGTACAGAAAGATGAGGTGGTGGCAAATTGTAGCGGCAGTTTGGTTTTTTGTGTCCTTTCAAGCTTTTGATTTGTGCAATTTTTATTTAAAAAAAAGGGAATTTTACAAAGGGAATATGTGAATGACTGGATGAATGATGGCAACTTTGCTGGGAGGTGACACTGAAGCATGCAGATTTTTTTGGTTTCCTTTCTAGTTTTGTGTGTGTGTGTGTGTGTTATACACATTTGTACATAATGTTGAAAAGTACAGCTCTTTTTTTGTTTGAGAACAGGTTGCTAAATACTCAGGCTGTGCTAACACTCCATCTTACCATACAACGGTTTATGAATCTCAATAAAAAGCTCACTTTGCTACTTTGCTGCCATTGTGTGGATGTATTGTACAGATTGAGCTTTTATTGTTAAAATGTTCACCATCACCAGCAGCTCAGCAGCTTCAGTTACTGCTGCTGTTCTCGACAACACACTGGTTTTCTCAGCTCGAGCAACTAGTGAATGATTTCCACTGAGTCATTCAATCATTTCTGGTGTGAACTCTCGTGTGTTTCTTGAGATTACACTGTTGGATAAATATTTTCCCACCAACGCCGCAACCAAATGGTCTCTCTCCCGTATGTATCTGCAGATGGTGCTTCATGACAAATCTTCTACCACACTTGGAGCATTTGATCTTGTGAGGTCTCTCTCCATTGTCCTCACTTTTCATAGGGACAGGAGTGAATGGGAACTTGGTGTTATCAGCCTCCTCCAGCCCTTAAGGCAGCTCTCCCTCCTGATTGGTCCAGAGCACACCTACTGTTCATCCCTCTTTCACTCAGCCACCTAGAGTACAGATATGGCATTCAGCTAAGTTTTGT
Source organism: Toxotes jaculatrix (assembly GCF_017976425.1). Classification (NCBI taxonomy): domain Eukaryota; kingdom Metazoa; phylum Chordata; class Actinopteri; family Toxotidae; genus Toxotes; species Toxotes jaculatrix. Next base: position 16,487,832 of record NC_054413.1, on the reverse strand, counting down.
CACCCTCCTGTGTCAATGAGGAGTCCTCGATAAACCATTCCTCTTGAAGTTTAGCATTACCTATATCAACCTGATCACTGAGTTAGATGTCCCCAGACATTTTCCTTGTCTTTAGTTCCACTTGCTCACCTGTTTCTCATTGGCAATCACCTGTGCTTCCCTGTCCACTCACAGATGTGTTCCTTATTTCCTCATTACCACCATCACTACCACCCTCTGTATTTTTACCTGCCACTGTCACAAACTCCTTGTCAGACTGTCCGTTTATGTTCGAGTGTTTTCTCCCTGTTTCTAGGGGATGATAGCTGGATGGACTAAAGTTCTAAATATATTTTCAATTTGTCCTTTTTTAAATATTCTTTTTTAATATCGCTCACAGACATGAAATAAAAGTGTTAATGGGAAAAATATCATGAAATAAAAACAGGCTTTTAAAATTTTGAAATCGAATTTCTGTAATAAAAACAGACTTTAAAAAAATCAATATAATGATAAAATAACATTTCAAAGTAATATTTTTATACCATTTCTAATGTCATTATTTTAACTATTTCATAATAACTTAATTATTTACTCTCCGAACATTTTGAGGCTCCTTTACTTTGTGTTTTGTCCATGTGAACGCAGAGTAAAACACGACCCTCCACTATTGCTCCCTCTAATAGGCCAGCCCGCCTGTCAATCAACACAAGCTTCCATGGTAACTGACAGCACAGCACGAGCTCGGTTTGTCAGTGAAGCGCACTGAGGACCGTTTACAAATGAGAGGAGAAGTGCTGGCTGAATAACTTCACTAAAATGAGCTGGAGAGTCGTGTTAATTGTTAATATATTAAACTATGCGGATGCTTTTAACTCTTAGGCTGCCGCACAGTTTTACTGTTCTGTCACACAGCAGTTTTTTTTTTTTGTTTTTGAAGAAGTTGTCTCTCATCGTTTAGTCGACTGCGTTGTTTAATATCAGCGTGCTAACGTTAGTTTTCCGTTAGTGTAAGTTTTCATCTGGACTTTAGCTAACCAACCGCTCCGACCGCGCGACGCCATGATCCCCGAATGTCCACGCGCCGGGGACTCGAGAAGCCGGACCCGCTTCGTGTACAGCCCTGCAGCCGAACCGAGCCAGAGCCGCGGCGTCAGCGGCTTGTTGACCGAAATCAAAACCACCATCAGCGACGAACCTTTCACCGACCACTACACCATCATCCCCGGCAAAGAGCTCGGGAGGTAAGACGAAGTGATGGGAGCGCTCGTTATTCGCAGAGGGGGGCGGTTAAGCGAGAACTTTGTCCTAAAGTCGATTAAAAATGACACTTGTGATTTTTTTTTTTTTTTTTTTTTAATTTAAGTTGTATGTCAGGATAACAGCCGGCACTGCCGGTTATATCCTACCATCCCTTTGCTATTTATGATAAATAAATTAGTTTTAAGCGTTTTTTAAGTATTTATATTTTGCGATTTTTTTTGCTATTGTCGTTAGCTTGGCCCCGCAGCTCAGTCTCTGAACAGGGCTGGCATTGAAGCAGTTAGGCTGTCTGCCAGGCTCCTGTATCCATGCCTGATTGGTTTGATTGGGTTGTAATAGTAGACAGAGATGTACAGTTAAAATCTATTTATTTATTTATTTAAAGGCATTTCGTTACTACAGTCCTGAAAAATCATATCTTCTATCTTAAACTGAACAGATTGTTAATAACCCTCGGTTTTAAAAAGTTACTCCTCTTGTCATTTTATTATTTTTAAAGTTGAAGAGTGATGAATTACTTTGACTTGCAATAATGATAAACTGATGCACAGAAATACATAAATATTGACATACATGGATTCAAAAGCAAATTTATCATTTGAATATAGTTGTGTCATTTAGTATAGTTTTTTTTCAAATAATATTCAGATGATTGTGGGATTGTCATTTAGTGATCTTGTTTTTTTTTTTTTCTTTTTTGGTCTGTTTGTTCTTGAAGAAAGTCAGAAGTGCACTGTTTGATGCCAGGGATCTGGCAGCTGTGTACCCTCTCAAACAGCTAATGTTTCACAGGATTTCTTAAAGGTTAATTATTAGAGGAAATGCCCTCTATCCTGTATGCTCAACTGATCTGGGATATAGCCCCTAACAAAGTCACAAGGCCAATCCCTTTTTGGTGAGAGTATGCTGTTACCATGACTAATCACCCGCAGAATGACTTGAGTCACATTGTCGGTGTGAATTGGTTCTCTGTCAGCTTTTTGACAAAGATAAACGGTATTGTGGTTGTGGTGTGTTGACCCAGGTTCAATATCAGAGATAAGAACTGAGTTTGGACTTGGCTGACTCAGAGCCATTAATCTGCTGTTTTACAGTTATGTTAGCAATGTATGTATGAATCTTAGAGGACCACAACAAAGGCTGTGTGTGTGTGCGCGCGCGCTTGGCTTTGCATCGCATGACATGACATTGTGACTGAGATTAGCTGTCAGAGAACAACATGAAAGGTTACATTAAGCTGCAGCACTACTCTGATCTGCTGCTTTGTAGTCAACAGATCAGCTGACACAAGTTCATGTGTTCAGGTTCATGTACACCAAGGTGGTACTGGGGGTCAAACATGTTGTGTTTATTGTACTCTGATGTAACTATGCTCATAACTGCTGAAAAGAGTAAGGAGCTCTCTCTCTGTTTCTCTCTATGTGTTTTTATGTATGATATAAATCAACTTTATTGCTGGCAATCAAGACTTTTTTTTCACAAATTTTCATTCAAGACTTTCATTCCATATAAAGTTATTCTTTCTGTTTTTTTTGTTTTTTTTTGTCATTTTATTTAGTGGTATGTGTGAATGCACACATTTTAAGATTACAGATTTTTCATGTGAGGGTCATTTCTTGTATTAGTGCTGTGATCAGTGTGTATTTTCTTTATGAGTTATGAATGAATTTGTTGAGATATTACAGTAATATTATATTTGACCTTTCTTGGTAATGTGCACAAATAATCACGACAGTCAGAATCTCTGGTATTTTTACTGTTAACAACCACATAGTTGGCCAGTTATTGTAATATTGACAAAAAGATGAAGCCTGACGTCGGATGCCTTTTCAGCACAAAATGTTTCATACAAAAGTTCTATCCCTCTTATTAACTTCAAATAAACTTTGCAATATATCTTTGCACAAAACAAGGACTAGATTTTGTCCCTAATTGCTTACATTAGGAAGTGATCTTTTAATAGCAGGAATGATAAAATCACAGATAAACGGTTTCATTTTTCATATAGGCCCCTGACTGTTGTTGGAAGACAGACCCTATCCTTTAAGGTCACAAGTTAGAAACGATGATGTGCCATGCTCAAACGTTTAACTGACTCTGAAACTCTTAGTCTCTTAGTTTTCCATCAGCTGACTGTTGTTTACATTTGACTAGATTGTTTATGTGGAAAGAGGTGCATTTCTGCAAGAAACACCCAATCATCAAGCTTAAAAATTCAGTAGCTGTAGCTGTAGCACAGATTCAACAGTGAAACTTTTATCACCAGTGTAATTTGCACCTCTGACTCGTTTCTTCTCTTCCACAGCCATCTAGCCATCTACCTAGCCATCTGCCCCACCAAACTAATGGTAAAAAAAAGACAAACTTCTCCGATTGGTGACCCTTATTTTCACATAATCACAGGGCTCTGTTGTCAACTCATCATTCTTCCAAATGAGTACTCATAGGTAGCTACTGACCTCTGCTGCTTCAGGGCTACAACTTCAACTTAAGGTTAGGGTCCAACAAAATAGATAAGAATCAAATCATATCGGCTCAGATGATTTTCTTTCTTTTTTTTCCCTCTGTGGTCAACACGTTGCCGAGGCTGTTTTCAGCAGGGACACCTGATCTCGTGGTTAATCAGCATAAAAACAGATGAAGGTGTTCCGGTTCTTTGACCATACAACTTGTGTTTATTCCCTGGCTGACTCTTTGCCAGTTCCCTGGTTGAGCCCTCTGAGCTCAGGGGTGGAATTCCATTCATGAGGCCTTTTCAGATTAAAGGCTTGGATGTAAACCGGTCGGCCCGTGCACTGCTCTTTGCTAGTTTGTTGTGACTGTAAGTTTTTACCTGGGGACTGTGAATGTGCTCAAACGTACAAGATGAGATTTAGTGCCACCAGGAACATAGACATTACTTTTTAATTTTCTGAATTCAGTATTTATATTGAGTCCGTTCAGCTTTATTTATTTATTTATTCAGGTGAAACTGAATCCGCTCTCTTTGTGTGGAAGGTTCTGTCACATTATTTCTCTCTGTGGTTTATCTCTGCTGGCGAAATTCACATGTAGAATGTTCACAGAACATTCTACCTGTCGCACAGCGTTCTAGCAGTGTGTGTTTTTATAAAGAGTGAAGTGTGATGTGCATGATGAGCAGTTTCCCGGACTGAGATGCAGATGGATGCTGCTCAGCTCACGCTTTCTCAGAAACAAAACCTTCAGGTTACAGGATGTGACACGTTTCAAGTTTCCACCCACAGCAACAGTTAAATCCAAGGAAAAAGAAGACAACATTACAGTGTCGGCTAAACTGGGAGATCTGTGAAACCTCTTCAAAGCACCATGCAAACATGCTGTGAAAAAGACTCACAAATAAGGGCATCTTTCTGAGGCTTCCCTTTAATAGGTTGTACATTCTGCCCTGAAATCTGAGAAGCAGTAAAACCCGTAGTGAATAATTCCTCAGCCCTGAGTTTGTGCACTGGCACCACACTTTTTTTTTGTTCATTTATGTCTCTTTACTTACCACCTCTCTTGTGTAAATGAGGTCTTGGATTTGGTCCAGATCTAGAAATCAGTAAGGTCCTGTGTCATGGATAGAATATACTGTAAACTTGCAGACATTTCCCTCCATCTTTCACTCGCTCACATTGATTTTCCTTTTTTTTTTCCTATCTTATCCTTATTTTAACAAAAATTCAAATTTGCAAAAACTCAACAAAATCCATTTCTGCTTAAACTGACTCTCCAATGTGTTTGCATAAAAAAATGTTTGGATTCAAGCATAGGGCTAGGTTTTATTTAGACAAGTCAAAAAGCTGAAAGAACTTTCACCAGTTACAGTGTGTACTGCTGAAATCTCTATTATTGAACAGAAACAATAAAGAAAGTGGATACTGTGAAAAGGATGATAAGAATTGGGTAGTGCATAAAAAGCAACTGGCTCACTATGCTTGAGGGGTTGAAGTTTGCTAAACATGGGGGAGTTTAAGGTAATACCCTCCAATACGTCTCTGCAGTGGGAGTCCCAGATGGCCTGCAGTCAAGCTCCTTTAGTGACTAGGACAATGGTGAAGCAGTCACTGAATTCCATATGGTTAAGACCCAAAGCTTTTTTCATAATGGGTCTTAGTGACAGAAATGGCCTCTCTCTTATTAGCCCATATGGTCCTGGGCAGAGCTCTTTAGTGACTTTGCATAGCTAACCTAGCTAGGCTATCACAATAGGAACCCCTTCTTAGTAACTGTCCCATTGTCACGTCTGTGGAAAAAAATTGATTTTCAGACTAATCACAGTTTATCTAATCTATCTATCATATTGGTTATACCGTCCTTACCTTCTAGGGATTGGGAACACTGTCTCTAGCTGATCATTTTCTTTTTCCAGAACTGCATCTCAGTTAAGGTCATCCTGCTTGTGTGTCTGCGGCTTGGAGATTACTGACATGTTTGATGACAGCAAATTGACAGGAGGATGCACATTATCAACTAGCCCTGGTGTGCACATGTGGAATCTGTTGATGCTAGTGGGAGTATTTGACCGCGAGCCAGCAAAAATCTTTATTTCATTAAATGCATCCAGGGCTGTCTGGCTGCCTGTCACAGAGCCCAGCTATGAGACTGCAAACAGCCTCCACAGTCCGCATGGCTAAGAGCAGGGATTCACTGACATGGTTTTTAGAAAGCTGATGAACTGAAATCCTTGAAAGCTAATATTTTGTTGTGGGCGTTAACACATTTCTGTTATCTGGAACACTTAAGCCCCATTCAGATGGGATTAACCTTACTGGGGAACTAGGGAATAAAGTTTTCCCTGTCATCAACAGCAACTTGCAACTGCAAACAGGATCAGCTAATAGCTAATTCACCACAGTTTGACAAAATGGAAACAAATACAAGCTTAAAAAAAACAGACTCAAAAGAGAATACCGGTACTTACCTGTAGCTGACATTATAAGAGCACCTTTGATGAGCTTTTTATGTCTTACTCTGCTGTTGGCTTTCATTTTTTCTGGTGTCATATTAGTGACTTACAGCAACATGAATTATCCTTAATTAACAGCTGTAATTTAACTTGTCACAGTACAGAGAGCATGACAAATTATGACTTTTTAGTCATAAAACAGTGTGAAAAATATCAGCTTGTAAGAAGTCATTACAGTTGAGAAAAGATCAAGGACATGAGTTAAACTCTCCAGTGTAAATATTTACATTTACAGCTAAGCTCTGTGTAAGACCTAGTTTGTGTGCTGAAAATTTTTAAATCAGTGGTGCATAAATCTGCTCTTAATAAACACTTGGTGCAGCTTTCCATTAGGTGTATTCAAACCTAATCAGTGTATTAATGCACACAGAACACTGTAAGGTTTTCTGCTGCAGCTTGGCTTTGGGCTGTAACCTCCCAAAGCCACCCACTGCATCCATTAGATGGTTTCTTTACATTAAATGTAACCATGCCATCACCTCTGGCTTGGTGGTTTTTGTGTATACACACACATTCTTGTCTTGCAGTGGTTGTAAGGACACTCACTAACATAATGCATTCCCTAGCCCTTTAGCGTTACCCTAACCTTAACCATCACAGCTGTATGCCTCACCTTAAACCTAACCTAAACATAATTCTAAATGTCAAACAGTGGTTTCAAACCAAAATTTGTCCACACAACCATAGAAAGACATGTAAGTACTGACACATGCACACACACAAAAGCCATCTCTTTCAGGGTGTAGTCTGTGAATGAGGCTGCTGGCTTTGGAAATGTGCTGACACTGCTTTAGAAAAGGCTGTGGTGGCCCAGTATGGTTTCTAAAGAGCAGGCCCAGACTCCCAAACTAAACACCATCTGCCTACTGATCCCAGGCCACACCCAGACTGAGGCACACTGCTTCCAGGGGTCTTTGAACCACAACAGCTCAGTCAGGAAGAATGGAAAAATCATAGCTTGATTCTGAAGTTAATAATTAACTGTTATGCCACAATATGTCCCCAAGAACAAAGCAGTTATGTATGCTGTATTGTGCCTATGCTACAATACATAGTACTTAAGTATATGAGTAACACAGCCCTCTGAATTCATGGATTAAATACAGGTCTGCAACAATGTCTCTCCTTACCTCTAACTCAACCCCTCCCTCCACTTTTCTCAGTGTAATGATCAGCCACTATTCTATCAAAATTCTCCACTTTCACATCATTTTTAAAATTTAAAGTGTTAAGGTGTTTGCATCCTTTTAGCACAAGCATTCTCCCTTGATGAGATATCACCAGAAACCTTCTTTTCACCTGATTGCACTGACATGCCAGTTGCTGGGCTGTCAGTGATCTTTACCACGCATAGATATTTGGATGGTATTTAGTTCCACGTGTTTGCACGTGGCTCCTCTCTCACATACTGTGAAAAATCACAATCTATAGTACAAGTGCAGCGGAGCGTTGTGCTCTGGGTAGTGGTCCAAAAATGCAATGTCCATTTGACCCATTGCATGCCCTGTTGCCCTTCTCCAGAACGGAGCTGTGATGAATGGACAGTCATGGACAATCATACCAAACCATCTGAGAGGTAATGTGAGGACGCATTTTTGGGATTCAACAGCATAGATGGTGAAATTGTGGATAAAAGCTGTTCGCTGACTTTGCGGCTGCCTTACAGCGAAGGTAGCTTGTCAATCAAATGAGACAGTAATTACAGTGACAGTTTGGGTTGGGCAACTTGAGCAAATGACTTATATTTAAAAAAAAAAAGTGATTCCCAAATTATTAACTGTAAAAAGACAGTGTCAAAGAGATTACGGCTGCAACTAAAAAAATTCCATCATTATTAGATTAGACACATTTCACAGCTACCTGAGGTCCACTCCAAAGCCCAAAGATGAACCTTTCCATTTGTAATGGGGTTTATCAGATTTACTTTACAGATGGAGAATCCAGTGGCACCAGCAGATAGATGTGTAAGAAGTCCCTGCTGCGATGTTCAATCTCATAATCAAAAACATGTCTAAATGCTGGAATCTGTATAGCTCCCAGCTGCTTCAGCCCCATGACTCTCACATGAGGCCAGCTGAGGATGAAGCAGCTCAGTTGTGGTGCTTCAGGCCCATAGCTACTCATCATGCACTGTGTCCTGACACAAGTCCTTTATGGCTGCCACACAGTCTTTGTTATTGTGTCTTAATCTCACAGCCTCTGTTCTTGCTCTTAGCTGTGGTTTCATAAAGAATGACTTGAATTACTCATCTTAGAGATCTCTTTTGCTCTTGTTGTGCTGGCCAGCTAGTTCTAACCATAATTAATATTTTTACTACGCCTGTAGCACAGCATGATTACAGTACTCCTCTTTGTGAAAGTCCAGATAATCCTCGATTTCTTGTTGGGATAAGTCCATCCACTGTGAAGTTTTAATGAGTGTTGCTGTATCTAAAGCACTGGTTTATCTTTAAAACAAAAAAAAAAAGATTTTATTTTAAAGCTGTACACTCCAAAAAAAACTGTAACAACTAGGAGGATTTTTTTTTCCAGAAGAAAATTTTATTTTGCTAACTTATGTTTAAAACTGCAGGCTCACAGTTTTACAAATACTTACTGTCTGCATGTGACATGTTGAAATGGAAGTGGCACCTAAAGTAGCACCGAAAGAGTTTGAAGTGTCTTTTGAAGTGTACGAGCTGAAATCAATGAATGTATTCACTGAAAGCATATCATATTTTAGTTTCAAGTTTAATCTGTGGAGTATTTATTAGTTTGTATATGGCACTCATCGAACGGAGATTGAAGAGTACGAACTAAAAGCAGGTGAACTCTCAGCAAAAAGAGCAAGATATGAAATCAACTGAACTGTCATTTAAAGACTGAAACCAGCTGTACTGTTGCGTAAAAGTGTAAGAGGTGAAAGCAACTAATGCTATGGTATCCAGTGTGTATGAAGAAGTGCAGAAGATCTTTAGGTTCCTCCTCATTATTCTAAGTATTAATTAAGCCTCAATAAAGTGTCACTTTGGCATTAAAATCAGCTGACAAGAAAAACCACACCACGACAACAGATCCACAAAAAGTATTTGCTGTGTCACAATTCCAGTCTTCGTCACCACCCTCTCAGCACTCTCTCTGGAGCATTGTCTCACTGTGCTGTATAAATTACCAAGGTCATATTAAAGTTGATATGTCGACCATATGAGGGATTGAATTTCTAAGTTACCTTTTTCTGCCTTGATAATATTTCTTCTTTGTCTTACCTTCGTCCTTATAGTTATTTTTGGTAAATTTTCATTGTCAACACTGCTGCTGAAATTTCACTCGTTAATATTCGCAACAGAACATATCCACCGCAACTTGTGCTTTCTGCACTTTGTGCAGCTGACTGTGGCCAGTGTGAAACAAAGGGACCCTACCACACACCCACAAACAAATGCATGCATGTAAGCACTGGGGATGTCACCTTTTAGCAGTTCAGTATTGGCTGTTTGCGAGTGCATGTGCAGCTGCTGGCCAGTTCACATTGTAGAAGCAGCATTTGCCAATTATACACCACGTACCTGCCTCTTCATATGGGAAGTCTTTAACTTATTTAACTTGGTTAGCACTTGCAGTTTTCTGAATCATGGCAAAGAGATTGTTACGATCCAAGCTAAATGGTTACTAGGTATATGTGTTAGGCTACACCGTTGCACAGCCTATTTTGTTCACTGCCACAATATCTGCACATTTTGCTTTAATTGGTTGGGCGTTGGGGCGGCATGGTGGTTCAGTGGTTAGCACTGTCACTTCACAGCAGACCAGGGTTCCAGGTTCGAACCCTGCTCTGGGCTTTTCTGTGTGGAGTTTGAATGTTCTCCCTGTGCCTGTGTGGGTTCTCTCCAGATACTCTGGCTTCCTCCCACAATCCCAAAAACATACTCTAAATTGCCCATAGGTGGGAGTGCGTGGTTGTCTGTCTTTGTGTGTCAGCCCTGCGATTGACTGGTGACCAGTCCAGGTACCCTGCCTCTCGCCCGTAGTCAGCTGGGTTAGGCTCCAGCTATCCGTGACCCTGGTATAGAAAATGGATGGATGGATGGTTGGGCGTTTAATTAATCTGTAGGACATACTACTGAATCCTTGTGCAAACATCACACAACATTGTTCATTTTTGTGCATTTGTGCAGACAAAATAAAAACCATTTTTGAGAATTTAAACCTTAAAATTTTAGGCCTATTGTGCCAGTCAGATTTCTTTATTCCCCACCAAACAAACTACTTTGAAAGATTTGATAAGGGTTTTGAATGGAAGTCAGTGGTGTAATTCTTCTGACAACTTATAAAACTGCATATATAGCTGCTTATAGAACTGCATATATAGCTGCTTATAAAACTGCAAAGAAAAAAACTCTGTTTTCTACAATCTCAGTACTCCATCCTCATTTATGTTATGCCACAGAATAATTCCTAGCTGCATTTGAAGAAGCAGAGAGAACAGTTTTGATATGTCAGTGTGCATGTGTCTTGACTGTGGATCGGTCAGGTTCAGTCGGGATGGTGCTGCTGCTGATTATTGGAGCATTGACTGACAACCGTAGCTAGAGGGAAGGCATGATGTGGGCTTGTCATCTCCATCACCAGCTGCCTTTCAGAGGATTTCCCTTGGGCACCATACACATGTGTGTGCACCACAGCACTATGTGATCTTTACGCGAGACCCCACCCCCATTCTGCAATACAACTGGGTCAGGGCAGGCTGTTGTGGTGGAAAAAGAAAAGGAAACATTGCCAAGAGCATCCACAGCCAGGTTCTCAGAATGTGTTTAACTTACGTTTTTAAAATACCAATCTGTGAAGCTGTGTTTCAAGCTATATTTGATTCAGCCTCTGCCTAGTTGGAAAACATATGATGCTTTTGATCTTTGAAAGAAATATCTAAAGTCTGTCTCTGTACTGCCAAACACTGGCATCGCATGTTAGTAAATTCCACTTCTGCTTTCTACTCTGTCAGATTTGAATTTAGCTGTTAGACATGTTTGTACATCATTTTCTGACTCAGAATTTTTCGTTTAGTTTAGTCTTGTGCACTGAAAGAAAATGGTCGGTCTTGTTTATCAAACATTAAAGAGAATAAAATCATGAACATAGCCAGTGTGTATACAGCGCTTATGGTCCTATTGTTTTCCAGGGGGAAGTTTGCTGTGGTCCGAAAGTGTGTGGAGAAATGCACAGGCCACGAGTATGCTGCAAAGTTCATGAGGAAGCGACGGAAAGGCCAGGACTGCCGAATGGACATCATTCATGAGATTGCGGTGCTGGAGTTGGCCACGGTCAGCCCCCGGGTGGTTAACCTCCACCAGGTGTATGAGATGGCTTCTGAGATGGTGCTGGTCCTGGAGTTGTGAGTATCCAACCCAATACAGTAGTAGGAAATGTGATTCTGCTAAACTATGAAATGTCTCTATTACTCTGCATTAACTGTCACTTTACTCTGAACTTTTGTCCACATCAGAATCCTGTAGGAATGAGTTTTTCTTGGTCGACACATTACTTGAAAGTCTTAATGCAAAAGCTTTAACTTAGATGTATAATCAAAAAAAAAGGATAATGAAAGGTAGATGTAAAGTGAAAAGTCTTGACTATTTTCCATGATGAAAATAAAACAGTTGATACAATGGTGCATCAAATACACAGGCTGCACAATGAGTGGGCTTTCAGGCGGTAAAGAGCAACAAGAGACCCCAACAATCCTCTGGATTGGTGAATATAAGGAGGAGTACAGCATGCCGGGTGACACGACAAGTTTTTCCGGTCCTTCAAGACTCACCAATATGTTCGCCTACCCAACCAACTGGAGACCAAACATACCAAGGAGCAATCACACAGAGATTCCAGCATACCCAGTATTATTAGCTGGATCAGTGGTACTCATGCACATCCAGGCACCATTTAAAAACCTTTTGTAAGCAGGAAAGGCTTTCACTCAGTTAATGTTCCGGGTTGTGTGCGATGCTGACATGAAATCAGTTGATGTGGTGGCACGATTGTATCGGTCTGCCCAAGACTCACGCAGGGGAAAGGGGAGGGGGACAGTTATGTGGCATAATGCTTGGCGACAGTGGCTATCCTTTAAAGCAGGAACCTGTCATAATACCATAGTACCATAGCTCAGAGCAGGGAAGGAAACAATCCCACCCCACTACACTTAAGTGTAGGCTAAAATACTAAGACTAAAATACTGGTACAGGTCATTAAATACAAATTAATGAATTATGAGACTATAATAAGGCTGTAATAAAAATCCTAGCTGTTAATGCAAGAGAAAAGTCCTCTGTAATACACAGATTGGAGATCTGGTTTTATTGCTACTTTCTGTTTTTCTGAGCTGTCCTTGGTCCTGAAGGTGGTCTGGGATTCTCTTCATTAAAATACAACTTGCTTCATGATTACCGTACATCCATTGGAAACAGATTTATTACTAGCCTTATTATTTTTTATTAGCCTGCTATTTTTAAGAGGCCGTGTTACCTTCATGATTGGTGGTGCATTGGCCACACTGGACGTAGCTGTGCCTACTCACGCCTAGACATAGTTTTACATAGTTTTGACGGATGCAATTTCCACATTGTGGGACTAATAAAGGTGTATCTTATCTTAGATGGTGCAATAGGTGTAAATATCACTTGCCAAGATGTAGCTAAGCCCTGCGTAGAGCTTACACCCAAGTTTTTGGGTTTTTTTTACGTCCAGCTGGTGCAACCAGCCCCTGGATTTTAAATTTCACTTTTCGTTTTCCAATTGTGTTTGACAAAATCCCATTGTCATTTCAGTATCCAGTTTCCTACATGTTTTTTTTTTTTCCTTTTTAACATTTAATATCATACTGAAATAATAATAATAATGTATTTTCCATTCTTTATTACCTTTCAGTTTTAATTCTTTTATAAAAAAAAAAACCAACAATGTAGATTCCATTCCATTGTTCTCTCACACCAACCCATGCCAGTCAACTGAATGTGATGCCGTTATTGGTAATATTATTAGTGACACCTGGGCTTTTCCAGCTATATTCTTCAAAATGCTGCTGTGTAAAAGGCTCTGTTGTCTCATGGCTGTTTTCATTTTTTTTTTTTTTTTTAATTCCTTTCTGTGATTACAGGTTGTGACGGGTTGTAATTATTGGTTTTTAGTTTTCCTTTTTATTCCTGAGGCAATGTACGTAGTTCAGTATTATATTTTACATTGTGTACAGGGCTGGTTTTTTTTTTTTTAGAGTGAGGGCCATAAATGTTTGTGTCTGACTGTGACCGGTGAGTACACTGAGATTTGGTTTGCCTGTGACTAAACATAGAAAACCCACAGGAAGTGAACAGTGTGATATTCTCAAAGGAAAAGTGTGAGAGGGAACGGGCCGATATAGCTGCAGCCTTTTGGTCCTGCAGAGCTTCAGGCCAAGCTTTAATGCTCCAGCAAACACTAGCTATTCCAACAATGTGCCTCGCCTGTGTCCTTTGCACACACCCACAGATTGTGTTGTAGGATATGGGTGGATTGGGTTTCCTGTGTCCCACGCCTGTGCCTGCGAGGTGAAGGAGAGAGACAGACCGACAGCAGTTTGATGTGTTAAATCCATCGGTGACAGTGACGACCAACTGGAGCACAGCTCAGTTTGACCCAGTATGTGGGATTCACACACACACACACATGCACGTGATACTGTATGGTGTTGACTACACTAGCCACACCAGTTGTCGATGATCTCATCTCACTGGTCATGCCTGGGCAGTGTTTGACCTGGTTCCCATAGAGAGAGAAAGTGTGTGTCCGTGCGTGTGTGTGTGTGTGTGTGTGCGTGGTGTGTTCATGGCACGCCCGACTGATCAAGAAGGTCTCTCTCACTTCCTCTCTCTATTTCTGTCCTTGTCTCCCTCTCCCTACATGCCAAATTGGATTTTGCCTGCATCCCTCACCATAGTTACATACACACATAAACACACACACACACAGATGAGAGTCTGTGTTCAAACAGTTGAAGGCTAACTGCTGGATTAGATGGTATCGACACATTCTGGACAGCTGTCATCGTTCATGACCTCTGCACATGCACCATATAAAGTGTAGCTCTGATTTCACTGCACACATATACTTTAGTATGCCAGAAAGATGCATCAAGCAATAAAACAATACAAATGTGCAGCAAAGCTCATGTAACATGCCAAATACCTCTTCAGTTGTGTTTTTTTTTTTTTTTTCATAGCATCAGATTATATCAGGCGGTGAGACTGAAACTACTTTGTTGAAACTGGAGGCCAGCTGGCCTATGTGTTGAATGGGATAAAGGACAACTTAATCCCTTACACCTTGCCTGTAATGTGCCTCTTAATGTTCTGAAGTGACCTGAATGAAACGGTTCTCCGCTTTAGCATCGCCCTTCCACAAAGTCAGGCAACTCTGTCCTGAGGTTTAGTTCCTAGTATCTGTCTGACATATGAAAAAAAAAAAAGATCCTCCCTCTTCCTAATGCTTTTGACTTTGACAAGCCTGTTTAATGTTAGTCATGGTTTAAAGTTTAAATGAATGACTGTAGTCTTGCATTGCTATCAGCAGCACATGCCATACAATGCAATCCGTCCTGTTAAGGAGATCCCATAAATGCCCCTTTAAATGCTCCAGTTGGCCCCGTCCTCCCCCACCTCAGTCCATAATCCTAATCCTAGCCATTGTTCATTAAAAGGATAATCTCAGAATTAACTGCTGCCCTGAGTGAGGATAGTGCTCCTCGTCAGGCACACACCATCAACTGGCACATACTCACACACACAGATCAAGCCACACTAACGCAGAGAGACACCACAGTGTAGCTGGTGTAATTTGATTATTATTTCCTCTTAAAATTACACAAAAGTTAATTAAAGAATAATTCTCACTTTGATGACTCTAGTATGGCACCTCTAGCAGACAACATAATGTTTATTTGTGTCATAATTCATGTTGTCACTGTTTACATGTTTGTAACATATGGTAAATGCGGCACATCCTTTTTGATATGAGGTCTTTGCTGTTTCTAGATCCCTAAATGTCCCTGATCCCTGATGTGGGCTACATGTCTCAGAAAGGCTGTCTGTCATCTCCTGACTCTTGCATCAGATGTGAGGACACTGAAAATAGAATATATTCAAGGACATTCAAACGGGCTGTCCCAGCAATTTATGACATTGCAGGAAATATGATCAAATGGTCACAAAAATGAATCCTATTTGCTGTTTGGGCTGGAGATGATTGCATGAGTCATTTATGATTTAAATATTGAAAACATAGAGAGAATAGCACTGATATTATTTATATTAGACCCTAATAAATGCTTATAAACAGCCAAATGAAAGAAGACCAGTTCACGTCTATGATATGATCATATAAATCGTACGAATGAAGGGATGCGTGTTCAGTGGAAGCAATCCCTGTGTCACTGCTAGAGCTCATGTCAACACCATTTAATCCATGTAAACCCCCCTCCCCACCTTTTTTTTTTTTTTTTTTTTTAAATGTCTCCTCTGTGCTTATTTATATCGGAAGGAAATAGAGCAGAATGCTTTCATTCTTTCTGGGGAGGGTTGTTGACAACACACTCGTCTTTCTTTTTTTTTTCTTTTTTTTTTTTTTTTTCTTTTTTTCCCTCTCCCCATCTTTTATTTGGATGACAGCTGACAGATATTTCGGGTACTGGGGTAAATGGTGATGAAGGAGGATTGAAGGAAAGATGGAGGGAGGAGGGGGCAGATATTCTACGAATGAGGGTCAACTTGACATAGAAAACTATTCATGCCATGATGGGAGGGAGGGAGGGAGGGATCGGTGAGGAAAACAGGCAAAGAGGCCTAAAGCTTTTTTTCAGGCTGGCAGGGAGAGAAAGAAAGAAAGCGACGAAGAGTGAGAAAAATGAGACAGAGGCAAGAATAGTGTAAGTGTGATGGAGAGAGCGGTTAAACAGAAAGAGGAAGGCGTACAGAGAGAATGAATGAAAGCGATAGAGAGCTCCATGGCCTCATTGCTGGCTGAGCTCCAGCTGGGAGTTCATTATGTCAGTTGAGCCGCACAAGCGCACGTGATCAGCCGAAGCATGGCCACTCGCCCAGAGAGAGAGAGAGAGAGTCATAGAGGGGAAACAAAACACAGGAATGACTTGACGGTTCAGATCGACTCGTTAATATTTACACTGTTTGTAACTGTATAGATTCTATTATTGAAGCTCTCTGTTGATTCCTGGTCTGGTTTGTCATACATTAGGGATAAAGCTGGATTTTCTATATTCTTACTGTCAACAGATTCTGTGAAGATACCAAAAGGAACAGTGTGTTAGTTCATTTAATCATACTTTCTGACTTCCCTACTTTGTCTGTGGCTTTTAGGACAAACAAAGAAATCCTTAAGAATGGCTCACGAATACATGGTTTCAGTAAAAAAAAAAAAAAAAGGCTCAGTAATTTCATAAAGCTGGCAACTGTAGTTTTTGCGAGGTGTCACTCAAAATAGAGGAAGTAGTGCATTTGTAAATGTGGAGGATTAATCCACATTTGGGGCTCCGATGAGTATTTGGGCCAGCAGCCCAATGTATGTGGGAATGGATCAAAATAAACTGTGTAGTAAGTAAGTTTAAGGCATTTTAGATGTTTAGATTCTTATCCATCACGCAGTACCATCAGGGAGGCCTCTGATCCGTCCCAAATTCATTTTGCAAAGTAGCAATGAAGCCAAACATACAGCCAGAGTTATAAAGAACTATCATCAGTGACAGGAAGAAGAAGGAGTCCTGCAGCAGATGGTATGGTCCCCACAGAGCCTTGATGTCAACGTTATGGAGACAGTCTAGGATAACATGAAGAGACAGAAGCAACCGAGGCAGCCTAAATCCACAGAACAACTGCAGCAATTTACCCAAGATAATTGGAGCAACCTGACTGCCAAGTGCTTTGAAAAGCTGTGTGGAAGTTTACGTAGGAGAGTCCATGCGGTTTGAAAGGCAGAGGGTGGTCTCACCATATATTTGATTTCGTTTTTTTTCTGATTACAGCACTTTGTTTGAAGTTAACTATTCATGACATTAGTTATTTGAAAGCATCCTCACTTTTAGTCCATAAAACATTTGCACAGTACTTTCAAACTTTGGAGACACACACACACAATACTCGTTTGTAGCAAAGCAAATTCCAGCAGTCAAAAAAGTTGAAGTCAATTTAATGTTCTAAACATTCTTCAGTACTTTTAGTGTTCAGATGTAAAGTAAAAATGGTTTCTGTTACATTTGTGTTACTGTCAACTGGCTGATTAGGTGACTAACCTAACCTAGTATCTAGCATACCCAAAGCTGCACTTCATGCACTGTGTGACAGGTACTTTAAGTAAAGGTTTTAAAAACCTTTTTCTATCCTTTTCTATCTTTAGCTAACTTTATTCATATAATATAGCTTGGGACTAGTTGTTCCAAGTTAGAAATCCTTGTTAAGGTCCTGGGGCTCTGGGCTAACATGGACATCAGGGATCACGTTGTTGGTTCAGAAGGAGCCCACAGCTCGTTTTTTGCCATGGGGCCCCATATTAGGTTAATTCGGCCCTACATGTAATTAGTGGTGATGTCAGTTTTCAGGCATTTGGACCAATGCGGCTCCATAACCAAACGAGTAAGTTGCTATTTTTTCTGCTGTAAATGGAGCCATTACCATGTGGGAAACTCCAGTTTGCTGGACATGAATACATTATGAGTACGGTATGGAGGGTCGCTCCGAGGCATTCACTTGACCTCGCTCTGACTTTATCGCCCCCCCTCTCTCTGTCACGCACATTTATCTCTTTGTCCCTTCTGTCCTTTGTGGAGATGGTTTCCTCCTCTCCGCTGATCTGTTCCTGTTGCTGCCTGTCTCTTTCTGCCTTAATTGTGACGGCACAATTAGAGTTTGACTGAGACCCATTTCTCCACTCGTTCTCCACGAGTCCCTGTGAGATGTACTTGTATAGGAATGTCCGATACTTTTAGATTTGCCCTGTTTATATTTATGTTATGACTGAAGCCAGAATATTTAGGCCAGCTGACATTGGTGTTATTATTATTATTATTTTTTTTTTACTAAACCATCTGAGGTTGAGCTTAACGGGTGGCTGATCAAAGCTGAATTGATCCATTCCCACAGCACTGTGCTGACACTGATTTCATTAATTACATTAGCAACTCACCAATCAAACTCTGACTGACTGCCCTCTGGCCTGCATGAACCTGACCTCTCACTAGGCTTCAAAGCCACTGTCAGGCTTCAGGGGTAATTCACAGGCAGAGGGCCAGTATGCTTTTGTCTGGGATCATATCAATGGAGGTGTTTTCTTTTTGAGTGTGTGTCTGTTTCTGCTGGTGTGGGTGACCCATTTCGCGAGGCCCCTTGGTCAATGAGGTCTTCATTCAATATAAATATTTACAAGTGTGTTAACTTCAATTGATTTATTTAGAAGATTGATTTGTTGCTTCCTGGCAGGCTGTTGTTACAGAACAAGCTCCTTCTCCCCATCTTTTCTTCCTCTGTATTTAACTGTCTTCTCACAGTCATGTGAAGACAGTCGAATACCCACGACCAGTGCATAAAATCTCACAGTTCAACTCTGTCTCTTTGAAATTATGTTCATAAATTATTTCTGCTGAAACTCCTTGCCTGACGATCTGAGACTTGTAGAATTCAAAACCTCTTTTAATTCACTTCTCAAAATCTATTTAAAAAAACAAACATCTTTACAAAGGCTATTAATGATGTTTTATTTTCTTACATGCATACATACATCGTCTGTTTTATTATTGTTTTTAACTTAGTGTATTTTATTTTTGTATTATTTTTAATTTTCTGATTTTATTTGCCAGAACAAGGACAAGATGGTAGTAATCCTGTATATCTTTTGAGGCCCCTCCACACAAGACTGATGTTATGCCAGGCCTCCAGCAGATGCTAGGGACACATCGTCAGTTGTGTACCTCTGTGTCATCAGGTGTTTCTGCCTTTTACTCCCAATACACCTTCTGCTGAAGCAGGCCCACCACAGGTGATCCAACCTGGGTACGCATCCCTAAATCCTCTTCATCCAAAGAGGGGGGGGGAGCGGTGTTGGTGGCTGCTCTTTTCGTCTCAATAGCTGCAGCCAGGGATTTCAGCACTTGGTTGTGCCTACACGTGTACCTGCCTTGAGAGAGGCTCACCCTGCAACTAGTGAGGATGTGCCTGAGGGTGGCTGTGGTTGAGCACAAGGGGCATGCAGGATCTTCCACACTAAGCAGTATACACCCAGACAGTAGTCTAATCTGGACACCCTCACACCCATGTGTGTGAAACCAGGTGAGATCTGTTATATTTGTCCAAAATCTAAAAACAGATCAAGTTCAATACTTTGTAATTATCAGCCTGTATCACTGTATCTGGCCGTGATTAGACAAGAAATACATTAAGCTTCAACACTTTTAGTTTTAGTCAGTCAGTAGAAAATTAACCACTAATGATTAAAAGTCTTAATCAGTGGATGTAAAAGTTTCCGTTCAGGCTGAGTGATGTTTGAAATTTACATGCAGTGGAAATCAATAACCATAACCTGTGACGGGCTGCAGTTTACAGGACTGGTGTGGCTCAGGATGGTTGTGGCCAATCTAGAGACCGCAACTAAGACTGATAGACTGAAAAAAGGATTCTGCACACTGATCTGAGATCAGTTTGTGTTTGATGAGGATATATTATCTCTGGCCACAAAAAAATGAAGCCGTGGAAGTCGACTAGACAGTGTGTGGATTCTGCTTTATTCAGTCTGTCCCTAACACTGGCAAACAGCTGTCTGCAGATATCAGATTGTTTCGGGTTTCAGTTTCTGTCCTGTCGGAGCTCGAAGTGATTATTAAAGTGGATGCCTGTACTTAATCGAAGCATCTGAATTTAGGATTTAGCTTGGTAATGTGAACTTTTACACAATTTTAGCTCAACGAAACAACATTGTCGCTCACTTGTTGAATGCAGAAGAAATTCTGATAAGTATATTCCACGGAAATGGTATTTATCTGAGGTAACACTCAGACAAAGCACTGTGTTTCGAAGCTGTTGCTGATGCTTTCATTAGTTTCAGAAGATGAGGTGGGTTTCATTTCAAGTTTTACACACTGCTAATCCTGTGTAAAAACCAGTCAGAGATAAATGGACGATAAATGGATGTTTTTAATAAGAGGCCAAATTACCCAGATACGAGTCTAATCTAATCAGTCATTAAAGAAAGCTCCTGTGTACGGGACCATCCAAAGCAGAGCGGATACATCGGGAAGTCTGTAGTTGTTGTTTTCTGTTTGCCAGACTGGATTAGTCTCTGTCTGATCCTCTGAGGAATGAACTTTGATTCCAGCGGTTTAATGCACGTGCCGAAAGCAGCCATGTGTGCAGGTGTGTGTGTGTGCAATGGTGACACAGATTAGAAACCAGTCATTTCACACACACACATTCCTTCAGCTGACCTAATCATTATTCTCGTCTTCTGGTTCTCTCTGGTTTCTGGTACTTCTTCCATATACACACTGTTTTCTCTTTAAAGCTGCAGACCATGGTTTCTGGATGTGCACACACTCAAGTCCATATAGTAAGGGTGTGTATTTGTGTGCAGAGACTGGTTAAACCATTACAGCTGAGTTTGTGACTGTGTATTCTTGCATTAAGCCTCTTGCAAACACACATGGTTGTTGTTCTCAACCACAACTAAGATGGACAAGAATAGAAAAAAAGTAATAAAGTGAAAGTTCCCACAAACCATTTGTGCCGTCGGTTATTTAATAGAGATTATTGTGGTGAGGTTTCATAGCTGCAGGGAGGCAAAGTTTTTTTATTTGGGACATTCAAAGTTAATAAGCTTTTAGAAAATATGAAAATGTGGTATTAAACCTGACGTATTGCTGTTGAGTTTATCAAATGTAATTTCACTATGCTTATAGAAAATTCTCTCCTGAATTCCTGAAATGTCTTTCTTTCTTTCTTTCTTTCTTTCTTTGGTTAGTTAGTTAGTTAGTTGGTTGGTTGGTTAACCTAGGTTAAATGGCATCTTTAAGTGCTCAGTGTCATGGAGGCTGTTGAGGGAAATTCTTAAAAATTTCTTGCTGCCCAGAGCAACAGCTTCAAGCTTCCCTCAGAGGCCCACTGTTGCAATATTACATTTAATCTGATTGTCTGCTCTTTGTATCATCATGGCCTGTCTCTGTACTTCCTCATCGTTTTCTTTTCCTCTCCCTTGTCCATGCTGACTCCCTGACACTAAAGGATAAGTCCCATTCGTGACAACTTGGGTCTTATTTATATAGTTTTGGATGTTGGATTATGTTTTAAGTTTCATAAACAACAGCAACTGCCTTGAAATAAAAACTTCTTTTCCTCTGTTTTCTTTATGTAACACGGGCAAAGAAAAACGAGCGTGTTTACCAGCACAAGATGTTTCTTTCAAGAAGTGAACACAAGATCACGCACACAAAGTTGTTTGAACCAAGTTCAGTCAAAGTCAAATAACACAAGCAGTTCGATGATAAGGCTTCAGACAATGTACCCAGATTATTTAAACCAGTTTTTCTTTCAAGGCCAGGCTAGAAAAGAGCACATATAAAATGTCAGAAAAACTTGAGTTACAGTAGAGTGTGGTAGGTGAGTTGGACAGGACGTCTGTGAAGTGTGAGGGATGTCTACAGTGGACGGTTCTGGTGAAAAATCGTTTCGCCTTCATTGTCTTGTCCAGATAAGATTTGACTAACCTGGAGGTTTGTTTATCGCCTTGTCTTACTTTAAGTGACATTACTTTGTTCCCAGATCCCAACAGTTAACTTGATAAGTACGGTGTTGTTATCACTGATGGGACCGATGGTTGAAATTACACAAATCGTTGAGCAGTATTACACTTGAAATAAGGTTTACATTTACCTCTGTGTGCAGCACAGGTTGGCGCCAGCCTGCACTGTTTCCTCACACCTGCTTTGATAAGTGCGTAGAATGGAGGTCCTGTGAGGAACTGTTTGACTTTCATTAGGTCTAGCCACCAGACACTCTTACTCGTGTTTTCATTCTCTCTACTCAGGTTAAAGGCCCTTTCTTCTCACCTTGAAAACCCCAAACATTCTCGCTCACCCCTCCTCTTCCTCCCCCCCTCCTCTCCGCGCTTCCTCTGAGATAAAGCCTAATTCATCAGCACCCTGAGGGAACACCTTGTCTATTCCTGACCGCCCTCCCCACTTTTTCTTTTTGGGTTTTCTAATTGAGTTTGTCCATCAGAGTTTATCTCAGGTCAGAGGAAATTAAGGGTGCTTTAAGGAGGGCAGTAGATTTAAATGTTAACAATACATTGAGACATTTTTTATTTTGCTGTTTATTTTCGTAGTCCCAGCCCTGTTTTCTCATGTCAGAGGTGGAGAGAAAGTGATCAGTCAACAGAGCGTATGGCCTTATTCAAGTTAAGCTCATAATTAGTTTTCTATACTTGGAGGTGCTGTGCTATTTCTGCTACCACCTCCAGCAAGTCAAAACACATGCTCGTTCACACACTGGGCCTACATAGTGATTTATTTCCACGGAGTCTTGTGGGATTCACTATAAAAAGCCTGACGCAGGACAAGTTTCATAATCATTTTGGTGAGGCTGTGGATGAAATAGGCAACCCAGACTGTAGTTTTGGTTTCCGGACGGTGATCTGGTTTCCTCCCGCAGTTCAAACGCATGCAGCTTAAGTCAACTGGAAACTCTAAATTACAGGGAAAATGTGTTTGTCTGTCCGTGTATGAGATTGGGGACCCGTCCAGACTCCCTGAGCCTCCCTGACATTTTTGCAAAGATTGATCCTTAGATCGGTGCTTAAGGCAAACGTGGCTGATGTCTGATGCTTTTACACCAAAAGGGGGCAGGTTAATATGGTTTCTCATCTGTGTCTTGTGCAGTGCCGCTGGAGGTGAGATCTTCAACCAGTGTGTGTCAGATCGGGAGGATGAGGCCTTCAGCGAGGAGGACGTGAAGAGGCTCATGAGGCAAATCCTGGAGGGAGTCGCTTTCCTCCACCAGAACAACATAGTCCACCTCGACCTGAAGGTTAGTGGAGATAAACGCACACAATTCTCCACTACGACCTTTATTTTGTTTTCCTTTTAAAATCCATTCAGTCTCACTCTTACTCCTTAATGATCTCACCAAAGTGAAACCAATCAGTTAAGATAAAACCTGATGTGCTGTCCATGAAGGAGAGGAGGTAAGATGGTACAGATTAGACAGATACTGTCGGACCTTAACGTGTTCTGCGATGTCCTGCCAGCCTCAGAACATCCTGCTGACCAGCAGCTCTCCTCTGGGCGACATTAAGATCGTGGACTTTGGTCTGTCCAGGATGGTCTGCAGCCACCAGGAGCTCCGAGAGATTATGGGAACCCCAGAGTATGTTGGTAAGTTGCTGCTCAGCCTCACTTCTACCACCTACCACACTGCTTTGTGAAGTAATTTAATTCTGATTAAATTAAATGTCATTTTTGTGTTTGTGTGTTTTTTTTTTCAGCTCCTGAGATTTTAAACTATGAGCCCATAAGCACAGCAACAGATATGTGGTGAGGAAACTCTCCTGTTTGAAAGTTTATTTTTGTCGTGATGAGTTAAACATCATGAGGAAGGTCATAGACTTAAGATGGACACTGGACCTTTCTGTTTGTAGGAGTATACGGGGTTTTTTTTTTCTTTTTTCATTTTGAGGGTCAGCAGTATCCCCGTTTAATATTATCTCCTTGTAAAACTGCCACAGTTTCCTTTGTAAACGTTAAACTTTATTTATAGTAGTTGCATTCACAGTTATAACCACACGTCTCACTGAAGTGGCTGCTCAGCTTTCTTTCCACCCTGAAACCTATTGTGTGTACAATTTGTTGCTTCCAACTTTGGCTCCCCTAGTGGTCGAATCAGTAAAGACACTGACCTCAATTTTACCTGCCACCTTCTCATTTTTATACAGATAGTTTTAATTTATTTTACTTGATTAGAATTACACTGTAATTGTCTGTGAACTTTAATCACTGTAGTTGGTGACATAGTTTTGTTTTCTTGATAGCTGAACTTTAGTAGCTCAAAATACAGACAGGAGACACAGAGAAATAGGGACAACAACAAACCTTTGTGTAGCTTTACAATAAAAAGCTTGTTAAGACCATGAATGACAACACAGATTAAGGCAGAGAAGAGAAAGACGTTGGGTAGAGGAGGAGGAAGAGGTTGCGAACCACTCACCTTACCCTTTATTTAAAGAAATATATTATTCATTTTGTCAGTTTTATTGGTGTATGCATCATTTCTAAATCTTAGTAATAAAAAAAAAAGAAGCCTTTACATCTCACAGATTCCTTTAACAGTTTCAAGTAATTCATCTTCTTTTCAGCAATGTCTCCTACACTGTGCTCCATGTTGTGTGTTCAGGAGTATGGGTGTTTTGGCGTACGTGATGCTGACAGGGATCTCTCCGTTCCTGGGCGAGGACAAGCAGGAGACATTTCTCAACATTTCCCAGCTCAATGTGAGCTACACAGAGGAGGAGCTGCAGCAGCTGGACCAGGCCGCCCTGTCCTTCATCCAGATGCTGCTCCTCAAACAGCCACAGTCAGTCCAAACTTCACTTGTCCACAAGACACATAAAGTTATGTGCAACTGTCTTTAAAAAATTAAAAAAAAATACATGCATTTTTATGCTTTGCTAACCAGGAAATAAACAGTAAACTATTTTACCACCTGCTGGTAGAAAAGCATATACAGTTCAGGTGCCAGTGATGGTGCAATCAAATATTTAGGTTTTCTCAGAGACGGTGTGTCCTCTCCTCTACCTGACTACCCCTCACACACTGGTAGATTACTGAGATTCTTTTAACAGTGTTTATACATATTTTCTATCATCTTCAGTATAATATTTTTATATATATTCCCTGTTATCTTCAACAATCTTTGTTATTTACTGTGCACGCTCACTGAGCATGAATAGACAGTTAGCTGAACACTCAGTAGAGGAGTAGAATGAAGACCCAGGTAAAGAAGTAAGGTTTGTTTTCTTTACTTGTATGTCTACCCATTAGAAACCATGAACGCAACACAGAACAGAAGCACAATGTGAGATGTCCAGCTGTATTGGTGTGTGTGTTTGTGTGTTTTCAGGGATCGGGCCACAGCAGAGCAGTGTCTCAAACACCCCTGGCTTCAGTCCTCAGAGTCTCAGGAAACCCAGACGGCGGAGGAGATCCTCCCAGTGGAGGACGTGGAGGCGTCCAGCACCGCCAGTAGCCCCGAGCCTCCCAGCAGCTTGGCCACATCCGAGGAGGAACGCCCGGTGACGGAGGAGCTGATAGTCATGGCCGCCTACACTCTGGGTCAGTGCCGCCAGTCCTCCACCACGGAGAAGGACGCTCTGGCTGCCGAGCAGAAGGCCATCTCTAAGCGCTTCAAGTTCGAGGAGCCCTTCAGTGCCCTGCAGGAGGTCCCCGGGGAGTTCATCTACTGACCCCACCCGCCACATTTGCACCACCAACCTCTGACAATCCTGTTTGAGGAGGAAAAGTTAGTGTTGTCACGGTAACGGTAATAAAAACCTGCTTATTCAAACTCCCCTCAGTATATACCGTACGTGTATAATCAGATGCTGTTGCACAGTCAAACTGATTTTATTTAAGAAGTTGGATTTTAAGTGCTTTTTTTTTTTTTTTTTTTTTAAGTACCTGCTCGCTTATTTCTCCCATAATGCATCACCTTGCTCGACGCCCACCCACCCCCCCCCCACGTCCTAACACGGCAACAGTAGGTTCATGTCACTTGTGTTTCATTTGGTTTGCTGTTGTAATTTTGACTTTTCTGCCGAATAACTGGCCAAATGTAGACAGGTGTGACACGCTGAGATGTTTCCACGAGCTACTGTAAATCTGGAAATTAAACTCTGAAGAGTGAGGTCGTCTTTCTAAACCCACTCTCAACAGTCAAGCAGGGAGAAGTCCAGCACCGAAAGAGGCAGAGACAGAGACAGACAGACGCTGAATCCAAATAATCCACCTTCCCGGACTAGACCTTTAAATATGCAAGGGTGCACGCTAAGTGCTCCATGACTGGATTTTAGATGTCAGTAGATGCCATGGATGTTACCACACTCCCAAAATCTTAACAGGTAATCCTAATTTTTCTGAATGCAATTCACATTGTCTCAATACAGTTCATGTTTTACACAGGAAACAGTGCTGACCAAACAATCTCACCACAAGGTCCATTTAATATTTCCTCTGGAGCATGAACATTGTGGTGAGATTGTTTCGAATAAACAATAAATAAATATTTATTCCATAGATCTAAATTGTGTCTGTTTTTCGACACTCATTATTTTTGTCCTTATTATTTTTAACGTCACATCCATAAGGATGAAAATTTGTATGTGTGTGTGTGTGTGTGTGTGTGTGTTTGTTGGGGGGGTGGGGGGGGGGGGGGTCATTTTCAGTCTGCTGAAGTCCACACCAGACTTCTGGGTAGCCTGGACATTTGGATTCAAGCAGAGACAAACTCAGAGGAGCAGAAGACAGACCAGAATGCACAGCTACAAAACAGACTGATCAACATGTTGGTTCGGTTTCAGCGTTAACCCTCAGAAAAACCTGAGGAGGAGAATGTGTGGAATAAAAAGCAGTTTTGGTTACTGCGTTAAACATCCATGACTAAATAAGTAACAGTCAAAGTTAATGTTTAGAGGAGGACAAAAAGTGTCTCAGTGAATGCAAATTGCTCGTAGAGTGCATTAGCCAAAAACGTTTCCTAGCTCCCGGGTGTGCTTCCATGTTGTGTGGCCCACTGCAGTTAATTTGTTCATTGCAAAGCCACGCCACACTCATAGTAAACCTAGTCCTAGAAATGAATGGACACTGGTCAGCCAATCAGAACAGAGAATTCTTATCAGGTCCACTGATGGTAACGCTTAAGTATCTCACAGCATCCTCAGGCTCTTGTGCCAAGCACACAGGTGGCGTCGGTCATGGGGTTAAATGTTGAAAACGAAATCGTCATGTTTTGGCGACAGGGCAAAAAAGGCATTCTGGGAAACGAGACGTCACTGAATCACATAGACAAAGACAAGTCAGGTCGAAGGAAGCTAACAGACTCATTCCTGCCACTGATACCAGATGAAATGTACAACTTTCTATTTAATGTATCGACAGCGCTGAAGAGGTGTAGGCTAACACTCAGAGTCCCACTTTGCCAGGTGGGAATCTCTCTACAGTGTGAAATAAAGATGTGTATATAGCACAAATATATAGTTCCAGTCATCATATATGTGCATGTATACTGATGACTGCGATGGTTTGCAGTTGGGACCGTTTTGTCGCACTTATTACACAACAGTGAGAAGAAGCTCACTTTTCTTACTTTATTATTTTTTTTTTTTTTCATGATTTTTGAATTCAAAAGCCAAATCTGTGTTGATTTCTGTCCGTTTTTTCCTCGTGTTTGCTGCTTTTCTTCTGAACAGAACCAGCTGCTCCTAACTTCAATCCTGTTTGTACATTCTCTCCATTTTGTATTTGGTGCCATGCTCTGAGATAATATTTGATTATTTTAGCTCTTGCTCTTTTTTTTTTATTTTTTATTTCAGCCGTTTCTGAATTTTTGGAGTTTTCTAAATCTCTGTAATGGTGCGAATTATGTTGTTTTTAAGGCGTATAAACTGTTTAAAGAGCCATGTCACATATTCTTCTCACATTTAAGGGCCGACCTTCGAGGGGTTCAGCCCTCTCTGAAGTATTAAACAGATCATTTTAAACTTGTCCGTGTAGACAGCGAGCACTTATAGACTTCCACTGGATCTGTACTGTAAATTTGTGTCCATGAAACAATAAGCTCTGTTACTATGGGATAAGATTTGTACATGAATGTCCCCTACTGTAAATAAACATTTCAAAAGCGCTGGTAAGAATTGTGCTTATCATTTGTGATCCAGCGTGCAGAAAGTGTGTTTTTGATTATTTATCAGGTTAAATTGATCCAGCTAACGCAGAGGATCAGTTGTTAATCTTATATGAATTTAACTTGAATAATATTGTGTTCATGCTTTGAAATAAAGGCAACGTGAGTAATCAAGATCATGTGAATGTGAATCAGCATCATTTGATTGTACTGATAACTGGCTGATGTGGCTTTATGACAGGCTGTCCGTGTGCCAGCTGCTTCATGAGAATATGATTAATTATAAATGAGTAAACTTCAATTTTTTTAGGAAATCTAAAGAGTGTCAAAATCTAGTTTTAATATCTTAAATAATTCAGTTGATGTGATGCTTACATGATGCCTTTTACCTTATGAAATAAACTCAAATATTACTAAATGTAATTGTTTGGATCCAGCTGTATTTAACACTTACGATTCACATTTTTTACACATGCTGGTGCTAAATGACAATAATATAGTGATAATATACTGTTATATGGTTACATACATGATAAAATGCCCCTGGTTAGCTCAGTTGGTAGAACATGAAACTCGATCTCTTGGGGTCGCGGGTTTGAGCCCCACTCCGGACAGCACCACCTCCCATGGGCCCACTTCGGGGCATTGTGGCAGTCGCCCCCCGCAACCTGGGCCTGGACCCAAATAAGCGGCAGATGTTGACATGACATCAAAGGTCGCCTATCAGGCAGTCAGTCAGTGGAGGACTCCTGATGAGGAATTCCATGATAATTCACTTTGCTGATCTGCGGCATTACCTCAAGTGACCACTAGATGGCAGCAGCGGTCCTCAAAGACGAGGCCTTGTGGCAGAAATGACAAAGAAATTAATATACATGAAGACAAATGCAAGAAAGAGAAATGAGAGACTGTAGAGTAACTAAAGGGATTTTTCACTTTTCACTTTAAATATGGAGATTTATTACAAACACAACAACAGAAACAAATACATTTATCCATTTCATTCTAAGTAGTCACATAAAAACCGATCTTTTTTTTCTCACATAATCTGAGAGAATATAATAATATTAGAAGACATGTTGTGACAATCATACTGTTCATGTAAAATGATCATTGCAGGTTTACCATGAGGTAAAGCTCAGATCTCAGACTGTGTCACAAAAGACAGGGAGAAAAAAAAAGCTTCAGCATCAAAATCCCTCAGAACAAATTTGTTTTGCAGCTTTCTTTTGTGGTTCAGACTCATACATCAGTAAAAAAAATAATTTGCAGCACATACAAACTTCTCCTGGTGCAGTTTTAATGTTTCTGGGGAGGTGAGACTGAACCAGCAGCAGCGGCACTGAATTACAGATGCTACAAACGCAACATTCGCAGGCAGCCTCAGAGAGAAAGTGAGTGTGGAAACAATAATATCAAACTGAGGCTGAATCAGCTTCACAGCAGGACAAAGTGAATATACAGTCAAACTACAGATGAGCCCGAAGGCCATAAACAACCCAACAGCAGAAGAACGTCACAGGGGAGTCTGAGAGGAGAGAGCAGAGACGAGTCAGCAGCAGAGAGAGAGAGACGAGTGGAGCTTCTGGGGAGGGAAACAACTCTCTGACCAGATGGACACAGCTGTGCTAGCATGTGTTCAGATACGCGTTCACCTGCTTTTACTCACCTGAGTCTGACTGCTGGACTGGAAACCTGCAGTTATTACTGGTGACATTAGTTCACATCGATTTGACTGTTCACTTATTGGTTATTGATCATTCAGTCAGCATTTGTGTGATGCATATGAATCCTCTTCCAGGAGACTGTGCAGTTTAAAACATTTTTTCAGCCACATGTCGTTAGCCAGTGCTTTCTTCTTCTTCTTCTTTCTGCCATAGCAACACAACATCCTGATTCTTAACTGTAATTGGCTGGATGGTGTGTTACATTTCCAGATTACTGCACAGCTCGGATGTGGCAGTCGCCTCATCTGCGACTGGTATCAGCTTTTTCTCTACCGCACACATCAGGCTGATGGGAATGTCATTAGTTTTACACTGATTTTGATCACAATTAAATATTGGACAAACCGACATCTCGACCAGATCACAGCCACAGGTGAAGAGTATAATTCATCCCCAGAGGAACATGAACGTCTGTACCAAATTTCATTCCAATCTATCCAACAGTTCTCAAGATATTTCAGTGAAATCCAAAATTCTCAACCACACAATGGCACCGGAGGACAAGTCCGTGGATCACCAATGTCCGTAGGATCCATCCCCTGGGGACTATGAATGTCTGTACAAAGCTTTGTAGCAATTCACCCAGCAGTTATTTTTATTTAATCGCCTAAAATCATATGAATCAAACTCGCTAAACCTGTGACAACAGTGAGCATTTACATCTGTAACACATGTACAGTTTGCAAGTTTATTGAAAGACAGTGTTGCTGTCATCACCAGTTATTTATGTTCTCTGGTTGTTATTTACCTGGCAAAAAAAGAAAGTGATATTCCTGGAGACTTTAATGTGGAGGTTTTGACAAACAGCCCAAATCATCTTCATTGGCAAAATCATCTGTGGAGTTCACGTTCATCCATCAGCCTGCTGCTGCTGCCTCCTCCTTCCACAGCGGCATCATAAATCAGCTTCATACACAAATGGAGATTATGGAAATACCTGCTCAGTTTCATTTTACTTGAAGAGTATAGTACACTCTGTATGCTGCTTTTTTTTTCCTGTGTATTTTGTTTTCTGTGTATTTTTGATACATTTGTAAAATTGATTTCTTGATTTTCCTGTCCTACAGTGGGCTTATACAGTACTGTGCTGTTAATCCTTTACAATGGCAAAGTAACCCACTAAGATACACAGTGAAATAGCCGACTAATCTTCCTGAGTGGTGCTGCAAAGCTCTGCTACACGGGCGGGAGTGTTTACATCCTCTGATACCCGGTAATTACTACATCAGGGTTCATTTGTCTCGGGGCAGCTTTGGAAATGAAACAGATGAAAGACTGAAGCACTGAAGAATCTGTTAAAGTGGATGTGTGTGTGTGTGTGTGTGTGTGTTTTCCCCCCCAGAACATTTTTTTCTATTAGCACTGCTGCAGATTTTCGTTCAATTCAATCTTTATGTCAAATAACAACTGGCTGCAGCAGAGCCACATCTACTCAGTCTTCTTTCCCTTGATGATTAATTGAAGCAGACCAAAAGTAAATAAAAATAAAAGTAGTGAAAATAGTGATTAGTAATACTTGTCGATACATGCAGTGCCTGATTTTCATGGTGTTTTAGTCTTTTGAAAAAAAATAAAAATGAGTTTTAGTCATTTTTGGATTAGTCGACAGAAACTAAAGACATTTTAGTTTTCGTCAGCGTCACATTTGTCTCGTTTTCATCATGCGTTTTTCAATTGTGTCTTCTTTGTGTGGTTACCATGGTGTCCGTCATGAGGTGTCCGTGTCACTCTGGTTTCATACTGTCTAATCCAGTACAGTCAGCCCAGCTAAGCCAACATCACTGCAGCTACCTGTGCTGCTCACTGCAGAGCAGTGACTCATTCAGGAGCTGGATTCTCTCACTTGTTCACGAAAACATTGTTTGAGAGGAGACGCATAACAGCGATACTGTTTGTTTATGGAACATCTAGAGGGAGACTTACGTGGTCACTGGTGACTAGAATTTACTAATTCTTTTTGAGATATCTGACTGAAAGTATCATTAATCACAGAGGCATAAGTTTTCAAAGGTTTTGGAGCAAGTGTCTAAATCATTTTATGAAGAAGAGATATTTTTGGTGGTGGAGGAAACAGTTTTACTAATCAGGAGCTACAGTGTGTGATTCCACAGACGCAGGTTGTTGAATAAGACTTTGCAAGACTTTGACTTTATGGTTTAGTTTTCATTTGCTAATTGTAATATATTTCATCACAGTTCTTCTTTTCAAAGGCAACTTTTACTGTGGTTTTTACTGTTGTCTCATTTGTGTCAAGAAAAATAGGTTGACAATGAACATTTTTCATCTTTGAGATGTGGGCCTTTCTGCCAGCAAATGCTCAGTGAGCACTTTGTTAGGAACACCTGTATCAACCAATGATGTGGCAGCAGTGCAATTCATAAAATCACGCAGATAAACTTCAGTTAATTTTCACGTCAAGCACGATATGTTAAATCATTGTATTAAAAACTGTCATTTTAAAAAAAAATGAACCATTATGAACAGCTGAGACCTCTGATGCTGCTTTGGAAATGTCAAAGCACATGCTGTGATCGGCAGGACAGAAAACAAGTTGCTAACATCTCAGCACAAGTTAAGACAGACAACTGTCACAATCTGATGATAACAGGACAGGCTGGGAAAGACTGATAAAATTAAAGGAGTTTTAATGAAAGAAAAACAGGCTTATAGGCAGATGGGAGGATGAACAGGCAGGTGAGTCGACAGGCAGGAAGGAACAGACAACAGGCTTCTATACCGAGGTAGCAGGCACACAAGGGAACACAAGGAAACGTAAAAATATGAGCCGACATGGAGCTGGTGATGATGGCAGGTTTAAATACAGACTGGGGTGATGAGGGAACTGGGATCAGGTACGTGAGTGGGCAGAGAAGATTGCAAATGCAAAACAGCTGAGCAGGTGGACGAGACAGGAAAAAAAAAAAGTCCGGGGGACATCTGGTAGGTGGAGGAAGGAGGAGGAAGAATGGCAGGTCTGGGGAAATGAAGGGGGGGGAGGACGTGATACCCATCCAGTTGTTAGTGATTTCATAAGACGCATCATTAAAAGTTGTGCTTTGTTATTATTCAAGATATATTTAATCTACGGTCATTATATCACCTTCATTCGCTGACTCACCCCATCACACACACATCCACCATGGTCTCTCCCCCCTGAAGGATGCTACCATTACACCCGTCCATGTGCCATTGTGTGTGCTGTCCTGTCAGTGTCAGAATCTGCTGCTCTGCAACACACACACACACACACACACACACTCACTGCTGGTCTCTTTATGTTTGCCCTCCGCAGAGTGGAAACAACAGCAGAGCATAAAGCCTCATCACCCACACAACGGGATGTAAAGTGTTGCAGTCTGGTGCCAGCAGAGTGAAATCAATAGTTAACACACAAACATATATACGTGGCGTGACACACAGGCCGGGACACTGGCCGCAGCCTGATAGCTGGTGTGACAGCTGGTGTTTGGATGATTAGACAGGTGACGGGAAGCATCATCATCATCATCATCATCACCAGGTTTAAATAATAAAATCAATGATGAAGTCCGTTTACCGGCTTCAGTTTCAGGGTCCTGGTGATGTTCATGCTGGCTCACTGTCACACTACCACAACTTACTGTAACACCTGACCTGACCAGTGTGTGTCACGTGACCTGCAATCCCATCCTGTGGCCTCACCACCCCCCGGTGGTTTCCTGCTCGGTTTGACCAACCGAAGACAGAACCGGCGCTGCATATTCTGACTGTGTCTCCTGTCGGCCTCTGTCCCAGCTGTCTCCACGGTCTCAGCGGCTGGGTCAGATCAGGTGCTGTCCGTGGTGCTGAATCTGGACCCCCCCCCCCCCCCCCCCCCCGGCCCCTCTTGTTACACTGCCACATGACTGACATGCTGCATATAAAGCCCTTCACACTCAAGCTGATTTGGGACAGTGAACGATCATTTGACAGTGGAGAAAGACAGATGCATGGACAGAGGAAACAATACAGAGCCCTTTATTAAAATCTATGAACCATTATAAGCCATTATGAAAGCAGACATGCTCTAAGTAACTGTTGCCATATAAAGACAATATGTGTAATGTATAGTTATATGCAAAAACATCTATCCAGTCCTTCATTGCTTAGATGCATAAGCTAAGTACACATCCAGCTGCCAATCAGCTGCCACTGATAAAGGTTAATTGTTGTTAATGGGATTGGTTTGACACAAAATGGAAAAAGGCCTTAATGGTTAAGACACATATAATAAAACTGCATCGTCCTCACTTTGATTGCACATGTTAGCCTTTATTGCATGTCATAACCCACTCTGTCTCTCTGTCTCTGTGTTTCTGGTCTTTGGCTTTCACCAAAAATAGAATAATGCCACTTGTTATCCCATTAAAAATGATCAGATTCTAATGCCAAACAGCCTTGTCACTCCACCTTAGGCCTGGGGTTACCAAGCCAGAGCTCAGCTAACACACCCTGGCAGTGAGGGCAGCTTGTTATGACCCATGGTTCCAGCTTATTGTTTCTTCTATCCAGGACCGCTCCACGACCTTTACCATGTATTGACTATAAAAATGACAGGGAAGGTCACCTGACCTCAGCAAAGTACTCGTTTTAACCCAAACCCTGATCTTTACCTAAACCTAAAAGTTTCAGAAATGCTCGGGCACAGGACCAGACTTAAACAGAAGAGACAGACCGGTGGGTCTTGAAAGTGCAAATGTTTTTACTCTTTACTGTTTATCTACTATTATTTGGCTCTTAGGCGACTAATTCTTCTGAGAGAACATCAGATAAAAGCTGTTAATGTTTCCTGTATACCTTTCCAGAAATGATTTATGTGTTGGCTAATTAATCGTTTAGGCAAATTGATAGATGTTAGTGTTGATATATTAGCACTATAAGTCCTTGCTGTTAAACCCAGTCCATTCTGTAGTGCACCACCTGAAATTCAAACCCTTAAATTATCCTCATTTTAAGGAGTAGAATTGTTAAAAATATGAAATATATAATGAAGTTTATTTCTAATCTAAACATTTGAATGTTCTTTTTCTGGAATTTGAAAATCTTTTAAAATCGATTTAATCCTAAAGATTAAAAGCAGATATTCCTTTTAGGCGTGTGAGCTTTGTATTTTTGTTATTCTTTAAAAGTTTTGCTACACAACGAAAGTGTCAAATAGGAAGTGTAAATAAAGAGCGATAAAGCTTTGTTGTTTGTTTGTGTGTTTATGTTTGGGGCGCGGGGGGTAAAGGGGGAGGGGGGGCTGGGAAATGGGCGTGGAATAAGCCAACATCACAGGCTAATGCAGTTTCCCACCATGCCATCAATCTCCGTCTGTGGAGCGTCCGACCGTCACCCAGGTTGCCTTCATCCGTCCCGTCACCCGAAGGACTTCGCGTCGGACCGCCTGGGTCGGATCTCTGGGTGTCTCCAGTAGCGGGATGAGACCGACGTAGTGATTAAAAAATAAAAGGAGCATCTCCTCCTCCGTCTTTTCTCTTCTCCAGAAGCGGAGCTTAGCTTCCTACTCTACCTACCGGCGGAGATATGAGGAACCCACTGGCCGATTTAGCCCTGACATTCTGGCTGTTTCTAGAGGTGAGCGACGCCTGCCGTTGTTACACATGAGCGACGTTTTGTTTGGAGCTTTGACAGACAGCCGAGTGTGGTTGGATGAATAGTGTTATCCTTTGTGTGTGTGCAACATACAGAGACAATAAGTCGTTTGGTTGGCGGCTTGTCGGTGTGCGAGCAGGCTGCCTGTGATGCGGCTCCGATACGTGCCGCTCGGCATTGTTTTCAGAGCGTTGGCCGCCAAACTCAATTCAAATCTGACATAATTCGATATTCCCTCACTTAGCACCAAAATGAAACACATCCTAGAGGACAAATTTAGGTTTTTATAACATATGTGGCATTTTTTGTTAACTTCGGCATGCAAATGATCCACTAAGAGAGACTGTACATATATAAAATCTTAACTTTTGGATTTAGGTTGATGCTCGGTTGTCATATAAGTCCCTGAATAGAACATGAGAACAAAAAGAGGAATATCAAATAGAGATAATGCTGGATGGAGAATACGCTTGATGACTGGAGGAGAGGAGAATGTGGACATTTCATGGTTTGGTAAGTGCAGCCAGGCAGGCTGCCAGAGTTACCTGTGATTCTGACATCCTTTGTCTTTGTGCCTCGACCCCATAACTACTCACTAGGTTACTGGGCCTGTAGGACACACACACTCACACACTCACACAGTGTAGGTATACAGTAGGTAGGAGGCTGAATCCAATTCTAGGCAATAATATTCAAATTTCCTTTGTTTCAATGCGTTTCCCTTTATGTTATGTGATTTTTCAGTTCAGGAAAACAAATGTGCTTCACACCTATGTACACGTCGCCTGGGATTTAAGGAGGACGAGGGGGGGGACAACAGTGAGCTCACATGTGATTTGATTTTATAGGTCTCTGAAGGTACCACAACGCGGTCACAGTCCCCACTCTTCCTGTCAGTCCGGTAGCTCTGACACTCATGTCTCTTCATGTATTATTAACTCTCATCATTATTATTTGATTTCGTTCAGCTGACCTAGTGAGCACATCCATTTTGAATGTGAGCAGGCAGCCTTGAGGGAGTCAGGCCCTTGGATCTTGTACTGGTTCTGCTGCCTTCACTTTGATAAGTGGCTCTGACATCCTGTAACACTTGAAGGGAGACTGCCGATGTTTTAGTTCATTTCCGGGAGCTTTGACCGACAGAAGTGTGGCTCTCTTTTTATGTCTTTTGTGGCGGAGAAGCCTCTGTAGCATTCAGACAGATGATGGTGATTTATACAGGTTTAAGAGCTAATCTGGTATATTCTCTAACATTTTGTGTTGGCAAAACTTTTTACCAAGTCTTATGGAAACACAGATTGGAAGATCCATGATGAGCTCCCTCATTTTCAGAATAATAAGAGTCATCTGTGATTTTTTTTTTCTTTTCATAGGGAACGATGAAGCTTTCCACTTTCAGAGATGATCTGTGTGTCAAAACACTTGTCACATGTTGGTTTAAGTGGACTGATGGACAGAGGCTTCTAAAGATCTCTCTCACCTGCTGATTCTGACTACATGTCTATCTGTAGCATTAGTGACATGAGCCAAATAATGATGATGATGATGATGGCGGCTTTTCTGTTCAGTTGAAGGGCAGCTGGTGCATATCACACAACCGTAGGATGAAAGCTAGCTGGAGAGAGAGAGATGGTGGCTGTCAGTCCCTGCTGTGATTTTCTGATCTTTGATGGGAATGGAAGAGTTAGGATCTCAGTGCAGAGCAGCCAGTCTCTGGAGGGAGTGACTGGATAGTGTGGGAACAATTTCCACCCCCCCCACACTTTAAAAAAAAAAGTGTGTGCACTTCAGGTACAGGTACATGTGATGAATTAATGATA
Organism: Toxotes jaculatrix; assembly: GCF_017976425.1. NCBI lineage: Eukaryota > Metazoa > Chordata > Actinopteri > Toxotidae > Toxotes > Toxotes jaculatrix. The sequence continues at coordinate 16,450,517 of NC_054413.1, read as the reverse complement.
CAGCTGTGTGTAGTGACACCTGCTCACCGTTACAGCACAGTCTCGTCTTTAGTCGCTTGTTTCGTTGACAGGTCTAACGAGCATGGAGCAGGCAGGAGATACTGATATGAACACAGCTGATTGAAGGCGGGTCTACATCCATTTATAGCAACCTGTGGGAGCGGAAATCAGACCTTTGCAATACTTTCCCAGTTTCGCAAAGACTGAGATTTATAAAACAACTTAACAAATCTCTTTTTGGTTGTGTTGTTGCCACCTCCTGGTCTGGACCAGTGGGGCTGACTGGCTAATGTTTTGGCAACGGCTATAGGTAGAGTGTTCTTGTTCTTTATTTTAACCCAAGCTGTTAAGCGAACCAGACTCTATTATACCATTGTCAGACAATAAAACTGTCAATTTTACAGCGATTTTTTCAGCATTTATAGGTGGTACACTTCCTGTCAGATTGCCTTGTGGGTCGTATCGGACAAACAGGGACAGCCCCCTCTATCTGGTGTGAGGTCTGGATCGGCTACTCAGCAAATCACTCGTGAATCTCAGTGCTTTATTTGTTTTAGGGAGCTGTCTTCTGCTGCCGCCCACTCACTGCCCCCCCCCCCCCCTTTAACACTCATTTACTTGTATCACATGAAGGCAGGATCAGGAGGAAGCCAGTGCCCAATTAGTATGTATTGCATGGCTGGGACAGTGCTCATTAGGAAAGAGAGAGCGCACAGAATAGACTAATTTCTGAGGTTAATTTCATACTGTATAGCTTTATTAGAAGTAATATTAAATGATTAATGATCAGCGGTCACTGATTAACCATCTCACATGGTAAATTATTCAGCAATAGGTAGAAATAATTCATCACATGTATTGTTTTCTTAGAAATCTGGCCTTAATACACAATGTGGGAGTGATGTATTAAACCTACACTGCCGCTGTGTGTTAGAAGTTATTGATTTCTGGGTAAAAAGTTTTTTTTTTGTCAAACAAATCATGATCAACTTCATATGTATTTCTAGAATGAACTACTATATATGACATGAATACAGCATTACATGCGTGGTCTTAAGATTCCTTCACATTCAATGTTGGGCGGAAAGGATTCCCATAGGTAGCCACTCACAGACGTTCATTTTATTTTATTCATGACGGCTCAAAATGGTGTTGTATAATACTCGCTGCTAATGGATTCTGAATAGTTAAATAGCAGCTGAATGGAGTAGTTATCTAGCGTCAAACGTCTTTTGTGTGACAGGCAGGGTTGGTATGATGGGAGGGTAAATACTGTGCACGTTCAGAATCAGGGGTTAAGTTACCTCCAGTGACGGACTGTGAGCCCGACGTCACACATCTGTCAGGTTTTACCGTTGCTGACTGGCCAAACCCTTACAATGCGAAGAAGTTTGTGTTGCCAGAGACACTTTGGACATTGTTGTCAGAAGAGCTTTGTACATTAGGATGTAATTGTCCTAAACAAACAAGCATGTGAACGGCATTTGAACAGTGCGGTAGAATCTTAAGAAGCTGTTTCCATGGTGTTGTATAACACCTCTTTTTACACAGATGTTGGAATCATTTTAGAAGCTTTTGGCCTTTTTGTGCTGTGGGACACTTTGCAGGATAATTATTAAAATGTTACACAATCTGCAGCTGAGTGGCAGCAGGGCACATCCACTCTTTCCTCCTCAGGTACAAAGAGGCTGGACATTATTTTAAGATCTGCAGCCCCGCTGTGAACGGCTTCTGTGGTTTTGTTATCTGTGAAGAGCCTTTTTTTCTGTGTTCTGTGAATCTGGTTTGGTTGTTATTGATTTTTGTACTTTAGTTTCCTGTTTTTTTTTTTAAACCCAAGCATTGTTTTAGCACAACCAGCAAACCCTGCAAAGCATTAGTGTTGAAATATGCTCCAAAACAGAATCAGCTAGGTTTCTGTGATTCAGACTCATTGAACATCCTGGCAGAGATATTCCATTGTAAAGACTCTGAGCGAGAGTGGCCCTTCTAACCAATCAGAGAAGGACAACGACAGGGGTGGGAGCTTATGGATGTCAATCAATACATGAAGGCACTTCTGGTACTACTACTACTACTACTCCTTGCACACAAAGCTTCGAGCTGGTATTAGTTGCTAGAAGATGTGGCTAAGGCTAGCAAGTCATATTTCCTCGTCTTTGCTTTCGGGTGACTTTTGTTTGTCTCATTATCTCCGTCTCTGGTGCGATGCCGGGGTCACATGCCGGCATCTGCATCTGCCTTTCATGAAGAAATGTTTGGGAAGTTCAGCATAAAATTTCAGTCCTTTACTTCTTTTCTTCTACTAAAATGATCTTGCCGTCTGCAGAGGAAACGTTGTGGTCGTTGTTGTCTTAGCTTTGTGCATGTGTTTTCGTAGTTCCCTGTGAATTAAATAGTTCTTCTTGTGTCTGATGCTCGTGTTGGCCATGTAAGTATAGGATATATGAGGTAAAACATGCACCTACACATTAAACAGCCTCGGCCTGTTGATCTTGCACTGACTCTTTGCTGTTTGAAGTCATTTTGTCCTAAACTCAATGAGCTGTTTTGTCTCTTCATCGTTATTGCTTCCATATATAACTCGTCTTTTTCTGAGCTATTTCAAGTGTTTGCTTTGTTTCTCTTTTTCTGTTGCTTCTTTGTTTGAATGTTTTATTATCCACTAAAGCACTTTACAGAATTTGAAAGTGCCTTGAAGTTTCCTAGTGTGAGGTAATCCATCACCTTTTTTTGTGTGTGTGTGTGTCTGTTACCTTGTTGTGGACATTTGAGGTTCATTCATGCGTCGTGTTGCCTTCATGCTGGTGCTGGTTACATCTGGGATGACTTTGGTGCCCTCAGTGTCAACAAAAGTTTTAAGACATCAGTATCCTAACATCAGGACTTTTTTATGTCTCAACAAATATACATACACTCACTCTTTGTACAGCTATGGATAGATTTCATAAGGAAAGATCACTGCTGTGTATTTATATGGCGGCTTGAGAGTGTCAATCTGGTGACGTGCCACATTTTTCATGTTCAGACGCCATGAAGGAAAAAAAAAATGGCTCAGTTAATGCAGAAGGTAGCTGCATCGTAATTCCTTCTTCTTAGTGTTTCTGTCTTCTCAAAGTGTTGTCATGTTGTCGTTTTCTTACTCGACAAAGAGGAGCTCTCGATGTGACCTGTTTAGGCCACCAGATCCCTCCTTGCGCTGGAGCATCCTCGCTGTGTGCAGTCATCCGGTTAGTAAAGAGTCCATTTCCAGGCCTGTGAGACTGTGGTTTCTGTGCCTATAATTAGAAAAAAGGTCTCATTACTGTGCAGTGTCTGATCAAGGGTTGTTCTCTGCTGTTTGTTTTCAATATAGGATCTGAAAGCGAAGCGAAGCGAAAGTGACACTGTAAAAATGTTTCACATATTTGAAAAGCAGAGATGTTTTGGACTGATCATTGTTGGGAATTGCCCCCCTCTGTTAGACAAGGGCTGTTTATATGAATGCACACAGGCTTAGGGATAAATAACATTAACATTACACTTTTTGTTCAACCTCCACAGTCTGGATGTGAAAGTATCCCGGTATCAGTAAAGTCTGACGGGAAACTGAAGAGAGTAACCAGCGTGCTAGAGACTGACAGGTCTATGCTGCTCTCTGCTCCAGACCCTGAAACGCATGTTGTGACTTAAATAATAAAAGTATTGATTCAGTTTTTTGAGACAAAAAGCCAAATAACTGTCCTTTTAACATGTTTTTTCTTTTAATTATAGCGCAGTAAATGCACAGAAAGCAACTACGTTTAACAACGTGTGCTGTATTTTGCTTCGATTCATCGTTTAATTTGTTTTAATTTAGGCGTGTTCAGATTTTGAGATCTTGAGATCTTAATTTTGTTCAAACTAGACTACATTTGGTTCAAAAGCTATTTTTTTTTTTTAAGATTAGAACCTTTATTGTTGTGGCCATCTGATGATACGTAACATTGTGCAGATCTGCAGGTTAGGCGCCACCACAGTAATTCTTTTTTTTTTTTTTTTACCTCCTATACCTGGGATGAGACTATAGACATGCTGCACATTGTATTTAAATTAGAATTTGACCAGTATTAAGCAGTAAAACCTGCCATTCTGACAGTAGAGAACCAGTAACAACTGCCCACTAATACATCCAGGCAGAGCAGTAGATTAACAGATGTGCTTCTTCTACATGATACCCCCCACCCCCTCCCTCCCCGCTGCCTTCCTCCGGCTCTGTTTCCTCCTCACTGTTGTCTCTGCATCAGGCCAAACACACACTGACAATCAAATGATGCTTGTTGGCCTGTTGCTGCTCGCTAATGGCAGAGTCTTCTGTGTGCGGTCAGCGGAGATCAATGAGACAGGAAGGAGAGGGAGAGGTAGATGGATGGGAGATGAGAGGAAGCAAAGACAGGAGCGAAATACAGAGGAGTGGGAGAGATGAAACAATGTAAGGATCAAGCAAGAAAACAGATTTTGAAAATAAAGAAGGAAAATTAGGGGTTTATAAAGGCTAATACTGATGTGGTTGTGTAAATATCCGAAGTCTCTTTTTTGATCATTTTCAAGTCAAGATGTTTCCTGATGATTTTTAAGTCAGAAAAGTGGTTGTTAATATAAAATCACAGGGATTTAGAGTTTGTCATGAGACACTGAACTGCCTTGGAATCCAGGATAATAAGAAAACATTTTAATTCAGTGTGATAAAAAATGTCCCACACACTGCAAGCGTGCAAAAACTCCATTGAGTTTAGAGGTATGAGAGCAACGCAGCGGTCAGTGATGTTTGACTTTTCACAGGGAGCTTCTTTATTGACCCATCTCCCTTCACAATCTCATCTACAGCATCCTCCAACTTCAAAGGCAAAGCACATCCTGATCAACACACACACACACACCTGCTTCTAAAGGTTTAATGTGCAGTGTAGAACCATTTGAACTATTCATCCCTTCAAATGTCCTCTAGCCAAAAACCCATCTGAGCTGCTTTTAAAGCAGGAAAACACATTCTCTGGTTGCATAACGGTCATTTTTGTCCTGCAGGAGCACAGAGGGACATTTTCCTCTCCTGTCAGCGCTTTCACTGGGGCTCTAATTAGGGGAAGACAATGAACAGAGCTGGACAGTGAAAATGGCTGGCAGAGTGTTGAGGACAGGAAACCGATCGGATCCAAGCTAATAGTAGATGGATGGCAACAAAGTCAAGAATTGTGAAATGAAAGCTTTTTTTTTTTTTTCTTAATTCTAGCTATTGTTATTGTTATACATACACTTTATTTTACATATGAGCAGTTTTGTCCTTTGTCTCCACATTCTGCACACTGCATGCTGATGAAATAGTCCCTCATTTATCTCACCTCCACTCATGTATATCACCCCAGAGGTGAAATTGTTATCCGAGTGTGAGATGAGAGGCCAGAAGCTATTAGATTCGGAGGAGAGCTGAGAGGGAGGATCAAGAGTGTTCATATCAGAGCGTGGGCTGTACACGGGGTCTGCCTCAGCAGCACTGAGGCCAGCAACGGCCGTGGACTGCAGCCAGAAGAGTGGACGTATTAATGCAGAGAGGAAGGCAGATAAATGGATGGTACTTGCATGAAGTCGGCGATGAGTCTTCCTCAAGGCTCAGCACTTACTCTTGTTTGAAAGCTCTGACTGATGACAAGCATGACGTAGATATCCGCAATCTCAAGAAGATAAATCTCAGTGGCGTTGGTGACCCTGTAATATTTGTTGTAGCACCACAATCTCACCGAAACTTCCCGTTGACAAAAACTTTCCGCCACATCGAAGTGTGTGAGAACCTGTTTAATGCCGCTTAATTTGCTGTGGAGCAAGTTCTTAAATGCAGGAAATTTTAAATCTAAATTACTGAGCACATGCATGTTTCCCAGAGGATGAACCCTTGCAATTTGTAGCCACGCTCAACACCTTTCAACATCTATTGGATGGATTGCCATGACATTGGGTACAAACATTTCAAAGTCCCCAGATGATATATTTTAGGGACTTTGATGATCACCTAACGTTTTCTGCTTCAACATGACTTTACTTTTTTAGTTTTTTAGTGAAATATTCCAGCTGTTATTTAATGGATCGCCAAGCAACCTGGCACAGGTGTCCATGGTCCCCCCAGAGGATAAACCCCAATGACTCTGATGATCCCTGACTTTTCGTTTAGCATCATCTGGTCAGGTCAAAATTAAAAGAATTTCCTGTATTTTGGTTTTATTTACCAAATACCTGTAAATCTAATAATATTCCCATCAACCTCAGTTTCACTTTGTTTTTAGTGCTAATGAGCAAATGTTAGCACGTGGTGGATGTAGTAGATGTTACGGGCCAGAATGTCACATGATATCTCGTAATATTACAGATAGATTACCATTAAATCTGCAGAATTCAGTGATGCCTCTGTGAGGATGGACCCTTATGGTTTTAATAACCCCATCACCTTCACTCTTGTGCCGCATCCCTGGTCAGGTGTTGTATCGTATTTCACTGCTTGAACGTTAGGGCTGTCATTTAAAATCAGGGCCATTAATCGAGCTGCTCTGTGGCTCTTTAGATTTGAAATCAAAGTATGTAAAAAAGATGAGAAATAAGACAAAAAGATCAAGCGGACTGGCTCGCTGTTCCTCAGATCACAACACTTTGAAGATTTGATTTTGCACTTCCTGTGTGGATGGGATTTCCCACTACCGACTGACCACAGTGATAACATCACATTCTGTACAAATAGAGTGAATCCACATCGTCTCTGTCCCTCTCACACTGTGTGTGTTTCTGCCATTACTTTTCAGCCCAAGTGACACAGTTTGGTCCCATTCTCCACCAGTAGCCTGACAAATAACCCATTGTGCCGGCACGTTGTGAGAGCCACCAAAACAACTCGACCTGCCACGCCGCCCTGCAGCTCTGCTCTCTGCACACACACTGTCAGAGATGTGGCTGGATTTTGTTGTATTCCTCTGGGCCTTCATTTATCACTCTGCTAAAAGCAGAAGCGCTAAAAGTACAGTCCTTTTATTTTTAATCCTACCTGCAAATTTGAGAATAAAAGCTGTTTATGAAAGTTTCCAGAGGTCTCTCAGTTTGGTTAAGATGAAGATGAGCACAAAAACAGAGGTGATCCTCCTGAGACATGCTCTGGAGTGATAATGGAGTTACACATTAGCTGAAATAATGTGTATCATTCAGCAAGAGCAGTTTTAACCTGCTATTTGCATTTGATTTGAGCATTTGATACGACGCAACATCATTATTTCTATTTATTAGAGCTAGATATTAAAGCTTATTTTGATTTAGTTTCCATGCGTCTTCATGCACTTGTCATCATGGTCCTAAATTCTCCTTATTATATGTTTTATTAAATGTACCTCATCTACCAGCAGCAGATTTTCTCCCCTGTTCCAGGTTAATTTATTTTTGTGTTTCCATTGAAACCAGTTTCCAGTCTTTCCATCCCTGTTCTTGTATTGTGAATATACTGGAGTCATCCCACGTGTTAGCTATTGCACATATCAAGGATTTCACACAACATTTTTTTTAAAGAATAAGCAATGTGGAAGATAGTATATGAAATATGGAAATAAATTCCATAAATGTAATATGGAAAATCCTAATAGCAGCACTGAAAAAAAACTATCAGTAAACACTTACCAAGGATTGTGCAAAGAAGATCCCTCTGTTTGTTTATACAGCTTCCTGTAATGCAATCCATCCCTTAAAACTACAAATGGAATTAAAGCTGCAAGCAGCGATGACGGGCCCTCGCACCCCTTGCGACCCGCCGGAGTCGCAGCCGACGCAGCCAAGTACCAGAGTCCCCCTATGTCCTCTCCTCTTCTCCCCAGTACACGTCATAGTACAAACAGGTTATTTCCTGTTACCAGCAGGGGGCGCCACGAGTAAGGCGGGGGTTTGACATATGGAGCTGTTCAGGGAAGAGCCCTCATCATGCTCATAAAGTTTGAAGATGTTTGGATAAAGTATGTGGACGTGAGAGCCATTCAAAATGTCATGGCAAATTCACCAAACGCCACCGAACATTGGCGAGCCACAGAGGCCACACCCTTTAACTTAGAGAAAAGTCTCTTATAACTTTTGATCATCATGGTCTTGAGGTGAGGTCCACCAGATATGAAGTTGATCGGGTGAAATCCCTAGCACGAGTTCATCCGCATACCAATGGTGGAAAGCACTCAAATTTGGCCGCCAAAAACAAAATGGCTGACTTTCTGCTGGGTTGAGGTCATGGTGTCAAGAGACTTTTTTGTGCGTCTGGAAGTGTTCTTTATGTGTACTGATTTTCATCTTTTTATTCCAAAAAAACCCATATGGAGAGGGGTATTTTAAATCTTCAAGGGGGCGCCGTTGAGCCATTTTGCCCCGCCCAATTACAAAAACCCCATCAGAGTCTAGGACCAGCCCCCAAGAACGTGTGTATGAATTTGTAGGATCATAGGAGGTCGTTAAGGTCATTACAAATCCAAACGTAATTTCACGGCGAGGGATCGTCAGTTGCCGCGCTGCCACACAGATGCCATTGCACCCAGCTTCACGGCCTTTATAATGTAGCTTCACCAAGTAGTTGGGAAGGTTGTAGAGCAGAAACCAAGCCGATGGTGTCAACTATTAAGGAGCAGTACACTTCAGAGTAAAAATAGGTCATTTCCTGTTACCAGCAGGGGACGCCACGAGTAAGGCGGGAGTTTGACATATGGAGGCGTTCAGGGCAGAGCCCTGATCATGCTCATAAAGTTTGAAGATGTTTGGATAAAGTATGTGGACGTGAGAGCCATTCAAAATGTCATGGCAAATTCACCAAACGCCACCAAACTTTGGCGGGCCACAGAGGCCACGCCCTTTAACTTAGAGAAAACTCTGTGATAACTTTTGATCATCATGGTCTTGAGGTGAGGTCCACCAAATATGAAGTGGATCGGGTGAAATCCCTAGCACGAGTTCATCCGCATACCAATGGTGTAATTCGCCAAAATCGCCAACTTCCGACCACAATGGCGGACTTCCTGTTGGGTTGAGGTCATGGTGTCAAGAGACTTTTTGGTGTGTCTCGGTATGATCAACATGTGTACCAATTTTCATGCACCTATGACAAACTAAGCCCAATGGGAGGGGGGTTTTGAAAATTTCAAGGGGGCGCTGCGGAGCCATTTTGCCCCCCCCATTTACAACGACCACAAAATATCAAATTTTTCACCAGACCTGATGACTGTGCAAAATTTCAGGCGTTTTAGAGCATGGGAAGGGGTTGAAAAATGCAGTTGTTTGGGAGGAATAATAATAATAATAATAATTAAAGCTGCAAGCAGCGATGACGGGCCCTCGCACCCCTTGCGACCCGCGGGAGTCGCAGCCGGAGCAGCCAAGAGTACCAGAGTCCTCCTATGTCCTCTCCTCTTCTCCCCAGTACACGTCATAGTACAAACAGGTTATTTCCTGTTACCAGCAGGGGGCGCCACGAGTAAGGCGGGAGTTTGACATATGGAGCCGTTCAGGGCAGAGCCCTCATCATGCTCATAAAGTTTGAAGATGTTTGGACAAAGTATGTGGACGTGAGAGCCATTCAAAATGTCATGGCAAATTCACCAAACGCCACCGAACTTTGGCGAGCCACAGAGGCCACGCCCTTTAACTTAGAGAAAATTCTGTTATAACTTTTGATCATCATGGTCTTGAGGTGAGGTCCACCAGATATGAAGTTGATCGGGTGAAATCCCTAGCACGAGTTCATCCGCATACCAATGGTGGAAAGCAGTGAAATTTGGCCGCCAAAAACAAAATGGCCGACTTCCTGCTAGGTTGAGGTCATGGTGTCAAGAGACTTTTTTGTGCGTCAGGAAGTGTTCTTTATGTGTACTGATTTTCATCTTCGTACTCCAAAAAAACCCATATGGAGAGGGGTATTTTAAATATTCAAGGGGGCGCCGTTGAGCCATTTTGCCCCGCCTAATTACAAAAACCCCATCAGAGTCTAGGACCAGCCCCCAAGAACGTGTGTATGAATTTTTATGATCATAGGAGGTGGTTAAGGTCATTACAAATCCAAACGTAATTTCACGGCGAGGGATCGTCAGTTGCCGCGCCGCCACACAGATGCCATTGCACCCAGCTTCACGGCCTTTATAATGTAGCTTCACCAAGTAGTTGGGAAGGTTGTAGAGCAGAAACCAAGCCGATGGTGTCAACTATTAAGGAGCAGTACACTTCAGAGTAAAAATAGGTTATTTCCTGTTACCAGCAGGGGGCGCCACGAGTAAGGCGGGGGTTTGACATATGGAGCCGTTCAGGGCAGAGCCCTCATCATGCTCATAAAGTTTGAAGATGTTTGGATAAAGTATGTGGACGTGAGAGCCATTCAAAATGTCATGGCAAATTCACCAAACGCCACCAAACTTTGGCGGGCCACAGAGGCCACACCCTGTAACTTAGAGAAAACTCTGTGATAACTTTTGATCATCATGGTCTTGAGGTGAGGTCCACCAGATATGAAGCTGATCGGGTGAAATCCCTAGCACGAGTTCATCCGCATACCAATGGTGGAAAGCACTCAAATTTGGCCGCCAAAAACAAAATGGCTGACTTCCTGCTGGGTTGAGGTCATGGTGTCAAGAGACTTTTTTGTGCGTCCCGAAGTGTTCTTTATGTGTACTGATTTTCATCTTCGTATTCCAAAAAAACCCATATGGAGAGGGGTATTTTAAATCTTCAAGGGGGCGCCGTTGAGCCATTTTGCCCCGCCCAATTACAAAAACCCCACCAGAGTCTAGGACCAGCCCCCAAGAACGTGTGTATGAATTTTTATGATCATAGGAGGTCGTTAAGGTCATTACAAATCCAAACGTAATTTCACGGCGAGGGATCGTCAGTTGCCGCGCCGCCACACAGATGCCATTGCACCCAGCTTCACGGCCTTCATAATGTAGCTTCACCAAGTAGTTGGGAAGGTTGTAGAGCAGAAACCAAGCCGATGGTGTCAACTATTAAGGAGCAGTACACTTCAGAGTAAAAATAGGTCATTTCCTGTTACCAGCAGGGGACGCCACGAGTAAGGCGGGAGTTTGACATATGGAGGCGTTCAGGGCAGAGCCCTGATCATGCTCATGAAGTTTGAAGATGTTTGGATAAAGTATGTGGACGTGAGAGCCATTCAAAATGTCATGGCAAATTCACCAAACGCCACCAAACTTTGGCGGGCCACAGAGGCCACGCCCTTTAACTTAGAGAAAACTCTGTGATAACTTTTGATCATCATGGTCTTGAGGTGAGGTCCACCAAATATGAAGTGGATCGGGTGAAATCCCTAGCACGAGTTCGTCCGCATACCAATGGTGTAATTCGCCAAAATCGCCAACTTCCGACCACAATGGCGGACTTCCTGTTGGGTTGAGGTCATGGTGTCAAGAGACTTTTTGGTGTGTCTCGGTATGATCAACATGTGTACCAATTTTCATGCACCTATGACAAACTAAGCCCAATGGGAGGGGGGTTTTGAAAATTTCAAGGGGGCGCTGCGGAGCCATTTTGCCCCCCCCATTTACAAGGACCACAAAATATCAAATTTTTCACCAAACCTGATGAGTGTGCAAAATTTCAGGCGTTTTAGAGCATGGGAAGGGGTTGAAAAATGCAGTTGTTTGGGAGGAATAATAATAATAATAATAATAATAATAAACATTAGAAAAACAATAGGGCCTTCGCACCACTCGGTGCTCGGGCCCTAATAATTAAAGCTGCAAGCAGCGATGACGGGCCCTCGCACCCCTTGCGACCCGCGGGAGTCGCAGCCGGCGCAGCCAAGAGTACCAGAGTCCTCCTATGCCCTCTCCTCTTCTCCCCAGTACACGTCATAGTACAAACAGGTTATTTCCTGTTACCAGCAGGGGGCGCCACGAGTAAGGCGGGAGTTTGACATATGGAGGCGTTCAGGGCAGAGCCCTCATCATGCTCATGAAGTTTGACGATGTTTGGATAAAGTATGTGGATGTGAGAGCCATTCAAAATGTCATGGCAAATTCACCAAACGCCATCGAACTTTGGCGAGCCACAGAGGCCACGCCCTTTAACTTAGAGAAAAGTCTCTTATAACTTTTGATCATCATGGTCTTGAGGTGAGGTCCACCAGATATGAAGTTGATCGGGTGAAATCCCTAGCACGAGTTCATCCGCATACCAGTGGTGGAAAGCAGTGAAATTTGGCCGCCAAAAACAAAATGGTCGACTTCCTGCTGGGTTGAGGTCATGGTGTCAAGAGACTTTTTTGTGCGTGTGGAAGTGTTCTTTATGTGTACCGATTTTCATCTTCATACTCCAAAAAAACCCATATGGAGAGGGGTATTTTAAATTTTCAAGGGGGCGCAGTTGAGCCACTTTGCCCCGCCCAATTACAAAAACCCCATCAGAGTCTAGGACCAGCCCCCAAGAACGTGTGTATGAATTTTTAGGATCATAGGAGGTGGTTAAGGTCATTACAAATCCAAACGTAATTTCACGGCGAGGGATCGTCAGTTGCCGCGCCGCCACACAGATGCCATTGCACCCAGCTTCACGGCCTTTATAATGTAGCTTCACCAAGTAGTTGGGAAGGTTGTAGAGCAGAAACCAAGCCGATGGTGTCAACTATTAAGGAGCAGTACACTTCAGAGTAAAAATAGGTCATTTCCTGTTACCAGCAGGGGACGCCACGAGTAAGGCGGGACTTTGACATATGGAGGCGTTCAGGGCAGAGCCCTCATCATGTTCATAAAGTTTGAAGATGTTTGGATAAAGTATGTGGACGTGAGAGCCATTCAAAATGTCATGGAAAATTCACCAAACGCCACCAAACTTTGGCGGGCCACAGAGGCCACGCCCTTTAACTTAGAGAAAACTCTGTGATAACTTTTGATCATCATGGTCTTGAGGTGAAGTCCACCAAATATGAAGTGGATCAGGTGAAATCCCTAGCACGAGTTCGTCCGCATACCAATGGTGTAATTCGCCAAAATCGCCAACTTCCGACCACAATGGCGGACTTCCTGTTGGGTTGAGGTCATGGTGTCAAGAGACTTTTTGGTGTGTCTCGGTATGATCAACATGTGTACCAATTTTCATGCACCTATGACAAACTAAGCCCAATGGGAGGGGGGTTTTGAAAATTTCAAGGGGGCGCTGCGGAGCCATTTTGCCCCCCCCATTTACAACGACCACAAAATATCAAATTTTTCACCAGACCTGATGAGTGTGCAAAATTTCAGGCGTTTTAGAGCATGGGAAGGGGTTGAAAAATGCAGTTGTTTGGGAGGAATAATAATAATAATAATAATAATAATAAACATTAGAATTACAATAGGGCCTTCGCACCACTCGGTGCTCGGGCCCTAATTAAAGCTGCAAGCAGCGATGACGGGCCCTCGCACCCCTTGCGACCCGCGGGAGTCGCAGCCGGCACAGCCATGAGTACCAGAGTCCTCCTATGTCCTCTCCTCTTCTCCCCAGTACACTTCATAGTACAAACAGGTTATTTCCTGTTACCAGCAGGGGGCGCCACGAGTAAGGCGGGCGTTTGACATATGGAGGCGTTCAGGGCAGAGCCCTCATCATGCTCATGAAGTTTGAAGATGTTTGGATAAAGTATGTGGATGTGAGAGCCATTCAAAATGTCATGGCAAATTCACCAAACGCCACCAAACTTTGGCGGGCCACAGAGGCCACACCCTGTAACTTAGAGAAAACTCTGTGATAACTTTTGATCATCATGGTCTTGAGGTGAGGTCCACCAGATATGAAGCTGATCGGGTGAAATCCCTAGCACGAGTTCATCCGCATACCAATGGTGGAAAGCATTCAAATTTGGCCGCCAAAAACAAAATGGCTGACTTCCTGCTGGGTTGAGGTCATGGTGTCAAGAGACTTTTTTGTGCGTCCCGAAGTGTTCTTTATGTGTACTGATTTTCATCTTCGTATTCCAAAAAAACCCATATGGAGAGGGGTATTTTAAATCTTCAAGGGGGCGCCGTTGAGCCATTTTGCCCCGCCCAATTACAAAAACCCCATCAGAGTCTAGGGCCAGCCCCCAAGAACGTGTGTATGAATTTTTAGGATCATAGGAGGTGGTTAAGGTCATTACAAATCCAAACGTAATTTCACGGCGAGGGATCGTCAGTTGCCGCGCCGCCAGACAGATGCCATTGCACCCAGCTTCACAGCCTTTATAATGTAGCTTCACCAAGTAGTTGGGAAGGTTGTAGAGCAGAAACCAAGCCGATGGTGTCAACTATTAAGGAGCAGTACACTTCAGAGTAAAAATAGGTCATTTCCTGTTACCAGCAGGGGACGCCACGAGTAAGGCGGGACTTTGACATATGGAGGCGTTCAGGGCAGAGCCCTGATCATGCTCATAAAGTTTGAAGATGTTTGGATAAAGTATGTGGACGTGAGAGCCATTCAAAATGTCATGGAAAATTCACCAAACGCCACCAAACTTTGGCGGGCCACAGAGGCCACGCCCTTTAACTTAGAGAAAACTCTGTGATAACTTTTGATCATCATGGTCTTGAGGTGAAGTCCACCAAATATGAAGTGGATCAGGTGAAATCCCTAGCACGAGTTCGTCCGCATACCAATGGTGTAATTCGCCAAAATCGCCAACTTCCGACCACAATGGCGGACTTCCTGTTGGGTTGAGGTCATGGTGTCAAGAGACTTTTTGGTGTGTCTCGGTATGATCAACATGTGTACCAATTTTCATGCACCTATGACAAACTAAGCCCAATGGGAGGGGGGTTTTGAAAATTTCAAGGGGGCGCTGCGGAGCCATTTTGCCCCCCCCATTTACAAGGACCACAAAATATCAAATTTTTCACCAGACCTGATGAGTGTGCAAAATTTCAGGCGTTTTAGAGCATGGGAAGGGGTTGAAAAATGCAGTTGTTTGGGAGGAATAATAATAATAATAATAATAATAATAATAATTAAAGCTGCAAGCAGCGATGACGGGCCCTCGCACCCCTTGCGACCCGCGGGAGTCGCAGCCGGTGCAGCCAAGAGTACCAGAGTCCTCCTATGTCCTCTCCTCTTCTCCCCAGTACACGTCATAGTACAAACAGGTTATTTCCTGTTACCAGCAGGGGGCGCCACGAGTAAGGCGGGGGTTTGACATATGGAGCCGTTCAGGGCAGAGCCCTCATCATGCTCATAAAGTTTGAAGATGTTTGGATAAAGTATGTGGATGTGAGAGCCATTCAAAATGTCATGGCAAATTCACCAAACGCCACCGAACTTTGGCGAGCCACAGAGGCCACGCCCTTTAACTTAGAGAAAAGTCTGTTATAACTTTTGATCATCATGGTCTTGAGGTGAGGTCCACCAGATATGAAGTTGATCGGGTGAAATCCCTAGCACGAGTTCATCCGCATACCAATGGTGGAAAGCACTCAAATTTGGCCGCCAAAAATAAAATGGCTGACTTCCTGCTGGGTTGAGGTCATGGTGTCAAGAGACTTTTTTGTGCGTCCCGAAGTGTTCTTTATGTGTACTGATTTTCATCTTTGTATTCCAAAAAAACCCATATGGAGAGGGGTATTTTAAATCTTCAAGGGGGCGCCGTTGAGCCATTTTGCCCCGCCCAATTACAAAAACCCCATCAGAGTCTAGGACCAGCCCCCAAGAACGTGTGTATGAATTTTTATGATCATAGGAGGTGGTTAAGGTCATTACAAATCCAAACGTAATTTCACGGCGAGGGATCGTCAGTTGCCGCGCCGCCACACAGATGCCATTGCACCCAGCTTCACGGCCTTTATAATGTAGCTTCACCAAGTAGTTGGGAAGGTTGTAGAGCAGAAACCAAGCCGATGGTGTCAACTATTAAGGAGCAGTACACTTCAGAGTAAAAATAGGTCATTTCCTGTTACCAGCAGGGGACGCCACGAGTAAGGCGGGAGTTTGACATATGGAGGCGTTCAGGGCAGAGCCCTGATCATGCTCATAAAGTTTGAAGATGTTTGGATAAAGTATGTGGACGTGAGAGCCATTCAAAATGTCATGGCAAATTCACCAAACGCCACCAAACTTTGGCGGGCCACAGAGGCCACGCCCTTTAACTTAGAGAAAACTCTGTGATAACTTTTGATCATCATGGTCTTGAGGTGAGGTCCACCAAATATGAAGTGGATCGGGTGAAATCCCTAGCACGAGTTCGTCCGCATACCAATGGTGTAATTCGCCAAAATGGCCAACTTCCGACCACAATGGCGGACTTCCTGTTGGGTTGAGGTCATGGTGTCAAGAGACTTTTTGGTGTGTCTCGGTATGATCAACATGTGTACCAATTTTCATGCACCTATGACAAACTAAGCCCAATGGGAGGGGGGTTTTGAAAATTTCAAGGGGGCGCTGCGGAGCCATTTTGCCCCCCCCATTTACAACGACCACAAAATATCAAATTTTTCACCAGACCTGATGACTGTGCAAAATTTCAGGCGTTTTAGAGCATGGGAAGGGGTTGAAAAATGCAGTTGTTTGGGAGGAATAATAATAATAATAATAATAATAATAATAATAATAATAAACATTACAAAAACAATAGGGCCTTCGCACCACTCGGTGCTCGGGCCCTAATAATAATAAACATTAGAAAAACAATAGGGCCTTCGCACCACTCGGTGCTCGGGCCCTAATAATAATAATAATAATTAAAGCTGCAAGCAGCGATGACGGGCCCTCGCACCCCTTGCAACCCACGGGAGTTGCAGCCAGCGCAGCCAAGAGTACCAGAGTCATCCTATGTCCTCTCCTCTTCTACCCAGTACACGTCATTGTACAAACAGGTTATTTCCTGTTACCAGCAGGGGGCGCCACGAGTAAGGCGGGGGTTTGACATATGGAGCCGTTCAGGGCAGAGCCCTCATCATGCTCATAAAGTTTGAAGATGTTTGGATAAAGTATGTGGATGTGAGAGCCATTCAAAATGTCATGGCAAATTCACCAAACGCCACCGAACTTTGGCGAGCCACAGAGGCCACGCCCTTTAACTTAGAGAAAAGTCTGTTATAACTTTTGATCATCATGGTCTTGAGGTAAGGTCCACCAGATATGAAGTTGATCGGGTGAAATCCCTAGCACGAGTTCATCCGCATACCAATGGTGGAAAGCACTCAAATTTGGCCGCCAAAAATAAAATGGCTGACTTCCTGCTGGGTTGAGGTCATGGTGTCAAGAGACTTTTTTGTGCGTCCCGAAGTGTTCTTTATGTGTACTGATTTTCATCTTTGTATTCCAAAAAAACCCATATGGAGAGGGGTATTTTAAATCTTCAAGGGGGCGCCGTTGAGCCATTTTGCCCCGCCCAATTACAAAAACCCCATCAGAGTCTAGGACCAGCCCCCAAGAACGTGTGTATGAATTTTTAGGATCATAGGAGGTGGTTAAGGTCATTACAAATCCAAACGTAATTTCACGGCGAGGGATCGTCAGTTGCCGCGCCGCCACACAGATGCCATTGCACCCAGCTTCACGGCCTTTATAATGTAGCTTCACCAAGTAGTTGGGAAGGTTGTAGAGCAGAAACCAAGCCGATGGTGTCAACTATTAAGGAGCAGTACACTTCAGAGTAAAAATAGGTCATTTCCTGTTACCAGCAGGGGACGCCACGAGTAAGGCGGGAGTTTGACATATGGAGGCGTTCAGGGCAGAGCCCTGATCATGCTCATAAAGTTTGAAGATGTTTGGATAAAGTATGTGGACGTGAGAGCCATTCAAAATGTCATGGCAAATTCACCAAACGCCAGCAAACTTTGGCGGGCCACAGAGGCCACGCCCTTTAACTTAGAGAAAACTCTGTGATAACTTTTGATCATCATGGTCTTGAGGTGAGGTCCACCAAATATGAAGTGGATCGGGTGAAATCCCTAGCACGAGTTCGTCCGCATACCAATGGTGTAATTCGCCAAAATCGCCAACTTCCGACCACAATGGCGGACTTCCTGTTGGGTTGAGGTCATGGTGTCAAGAGACTTTTTGGTGTGTCTCGGTATGATCAACATGTGTACCAATTTTCATGCACCTATGACAAACTAAGCCCAATGGGAGGGGGGTTTTGAAAATTTCAAGGGGGCGCTGCGGAGCCATTTTGCCCCCCCCATTTACAACGACCACAAAATATCAAATTTTTCACCAGACCTGATGACTGTGCAAAATTTCAGGCGTTTTAGAGCATGGGAAGGGGTTGAAAAATGCAGTTGTTTGGGAGGAATAATAATAATAATAATAATAATAATAATAATAATAATAATAATAATAAACATTACAAAAACAATAGGGCCTTCGCACCACTCGGTGCTCGGGCCCTAATAATAATAAACATTACAAAAACAATAGGGCCTTCGCACCACTCGGTGCTCGGGCCCTAACTAAATGTACAGTCAATGGTTGTGTCCCTACAGCTGACTGGTCCACAGGAAACTGTTTTAATGTAAAAAAAGGGTGTGTGTCACGGCTGCCATCAGCCTGTGTCAGCAGTAATGAGTTCTTCCCCGTCCCCTTGAGTGGTGATTGGTGATGATGACACGATGAGTCCTTTCATTTCATGAAAAGTAATGACAGTGATTACATTCACTCTCGACAGGCCTGCGATGCTCCCTGCTGGACAAGGCAATGAAAAACAATTCATTCAGTTATAAAAGACAGAAACAAGTTTGTATTGTTTTTCCACTTTGTTTCTTTGTTTGATTCATTTTAATTTTGGCATGCAAAAATCTTCCATAGATCATTGGCAGTTAAATAGTTACCCCAGCATACAGCATAAAACAACACAACAGCATAAAATGATACACAAAACTCTTAAAACCAGTGTCCACTGAGTCATTTCTGAACACGCAAAATCTAGGACCAGACCAACATGGCCGATCACACTTTCAATGTAGGTGACAATTAAGATGACGCTGATGTCCTGCTGTGTGCTGTACTTGCTTGGTTCGGATGCACTGTCTGAGCCGGGGTGAGAAAAATCTGACAGGACAACACGGAGCTACAATATATATAAATCTCATCACTGAGGACACAACAGTTAACACGTTGCAGACTGGTGTGGGTAGTTTGTTCATGTAATTGAGGAGTGCAGCTTTCAGTGAATGAGAGGTTTCTGTACCTGCAGGTGAAACACCGAAGTGGCTCACAACAACTATTACAGCTCAATTGTGCTACTTTTAATTTCCAAATTGCTTAATGCTGCTGTTTATTTTTTTCTTTTAAATCACCACCAGGAGTTAATTGAGTTCGGTGCATAACAACACGATTGTGAATGTCATATCAATTTCACAGCCGTATCAAATGCTTGCATGTTTTCATTTGCGCAGAGACTCCAGTTCAACTTGTTATCTCTGAGAAGATGTTTCCACTTTAATGGAAAGTGATGGTGTGTGTGTGTGTGTGTGTGCTGCCTGCCACCCTGAGGCACGGCGTATCCCCGCAGTGTGATTCCCTTCATTTGGCACGCTTTCCTCTCTCTGCCTTCATCCGGCTCCTTTTCCTCCTCTATCGCTCTTTCCCCTCTCGCTTCCTCTCTTTCATCCCGACACTCAAGTCTGTCCTGTGCCACTCCTTTGCAGGTCCTGGAACGATAAAGCCGAAAATCCTCCATATGCCACTACAAAGCAGGCTGTATTTTCATAGCAGATCATTTCAAAGACAGTTAATTAAAGGCGCTCTCCAGCCTTCCAGCGTCAGGGTGCTCTGTGTGTTCTGAACTGAAAGCCAGTAATGGAAAAGAGGGGTTCATATTCAGAGGATGCAGGGGGATCCTCGCTGGGTGGATGGCTCTGTTTGTTACTGTTGATCGGCATTGAATTTGACAGAAAAGATGTTTCCCTGTAGGATGTAGTAGATTTATTCCTTCCTGGTTGGATGAGGGAGAAGAATTTAGGTATCTCTGCTGTTTCTAATGTAGGCCTACATTTATAATGAAAATCCATTCGAAACCAAGGGTAATATCAGTATTATTATTATTATTATTATTGTTGTTGTTGTTGTGATGTCTCTTAGTCTCTTTCTTTCTGTGTTAAGTTTGCAAATTGTTGACATGATTTTCTTTTGACAACCCCAAGATGTACTGTGTGGAGAAAATATTTTGGACACACACACACAGTAGGTGTCCAAGAAGTTCTTCTTGAATTAACCTGACAAAGTGAACCAGGATTATTTTTTTTCTGGTTTAGTTCATGAAACACAGACGTGAGATATCAAGCCTTGAAAACAAGATAATTAGCCTTTTAAAGTTCTGCTCAGCCTCCGTATAAAATACTGTTTAAATACCTTTAGACAGGCTGTTTTTCACTGTCAAAGTAATGTAGCTTTATTTTAATTACAGTGCCTTTAAAAACATTTATCAGCATCCGACACAGGATCTCTGTGATCTTCTGGCTCATTGTCATTGGATGGGGAAACTCGAGGTTCTCGACCTCGTACGCGAGAGTTGTCACCATGCTGGATAAAAAGCAGCTGATGTGTCAAACTGTCTCTGTCCCTTGTCTCGATAGACAGAAGATTTGTCCACCACCTAACAGCTGTGCTGTGTTGTGTCTCTGTGCTTTCTGACCAGTCAGTTTTCTAATAAGAACCTCTATCTGTCCTTCTCTTTTACAGTGTGTAGAAGCAAAAAAGTATTGCTGGTATTTTGAAGGCGGATACCCCATCTACTTCATGTGAGTACCTCAATGTTCCTTTCTACAACTTTACGCCAATGAATTTTCATCATTGCTGTGCAGCCCAATGTGTGAAGAAGAACTGATACTCTGATACTCTGCTGCTGCTGCACTAAATCTGTTTATTGCTGTAACCATGACAACAGAGGTTTGGTACACCTCCCGCTGTAGGGGCACTATTTCAGGAGAAATAGCCTATGGTCCTTATTAGAAGGTAGAGACAGAGGTAGTATTTGGCCGTTCAGGTTGGGGGACATGTTGGTTTCATCAGCATGCACAACAACTGATCAGTAAGCAAAAGTTTAATTCGGTTTGATTCAGTGTTATTATGTAGAGCAGGTTTAAACTAACAGCGTGTTTAACTGATGCTGGCAGACGACAGGCTTCTCCCACAGCTCTAACTTTCAGCTGTGACAGGGAGGAAGAGAGACAGAGACAGAGAGAATCAGTGAAGAGAGAGTAGCTTTGTTTTTTTTTCTCTTCCACTTCCTTCCTCCTCTTCCTCTCAGCCCTCGGTTTGATTCAGGTGTCAAGATGGAAAAATTCGACATACAAAAACAGCAGCGGCTCCTAAAAACCATCGAGGGAAAGAGAAGCAAAGAAATCAATCTGTATCTGAAAAGAAAAATGAGTAAAGCCTAAACGACATTGCAGCATTGATTTTTATTTGTCTGCTCCAGGTGTTTCCAGGGAAATTTATTTTGCATTTGCAAGGTGGAACAGGAGAATATAACACACTGTAACACAATATATTATTATGTTCAACAGCACCACAAACCGCAGCTTCAGAAATAACCAGCTGAGTGAATGAGAACCTGTGAAAATTAATATTACAACCTACACGAAGGAAGAATTTACTGAAGGACTATTAGACTGCATTAGTTTTAGCTGTGTGGACCTAAACAACCCGGTGTTCTCTTCAATGATTAAATTAGGGTTTATGTAAAGAACATTTTTCACAATAAAAGTTCCAGACCTTTAAAATCAGTCAAACTGACTTGACAGTATTTCACACCTGCATCACTCAGAGATGTTTGCTCTTGTCTCAGTGGCCTGTATTTGTCTTGTCTCCAGTATCTTCCCTGTAATATTTACATTGCAAGATTTACAATATTTGAGTATATCAGTAATATACTACATTAAAGGTACACCCCCATTACTGCCCCTTAACCCTCCACCTGTGAACTAGTGTATGTTAGGGAAACAAAATGGTTGTCATTTTTTTTACTTTTGAAAATCCACATTTTGTTCCCCTTATTTTTACAGGTTATATTAGAGTCTTTTACTTGTCTAGCTGTCAAAACAAAGGTGGAGAGGTGCAGAGCAGTTAAGCTTCACAAATAGCAAGTGAAGTGCAAACTTTTTTCTTGCCCTGGATTCCAAGAACCTTTCACCTTTCAGGCAACGTCCAATTTGCCCTGCCTTCTTTGCGAAGGTTCTTGGGGCTGTATTCAGCTTGTGCATAGTAACATCATAACAATATTTATATATAATAAAAAATCTTCATTAGAGAAACAGAGGTGATCGATGGTTTAGTGCATTTTAATAGAGTGATGCATTTTTTTTTGGTGTGCTACAATTATTATGGAAAGCAAGATATCAATAATTTATTATTTGCTAGATGATATAAATTTATTCAAATAAAGAAAGTAACCTTTGTCGTCCTTGTATATACTTAGCATGCACACACACACACTCACACACTTCTGAAACCAAACCTTCACCTTTGCAATATAAATCAGTAACTTTTAATTTACTCGCCCACAATTTGATTTAATAATGAGAGTTCCTGAACAGTGTATGGTGGCTCTGATGTGCACAATGCAGCAACACAACAGTTCATCCAGTGCTGTGTTTTGCACCTTAGGGCCACCATCACAATGCCTAACAACTTGGAAACAAACAACCAACAGTAAACCTCATTTCCCGTACATGCACGCTGCCGTACTGGGACATAAATACCAAAGTCAGTAGGATTTATCCTCCGGGCGCTGACAGTGTCACAGCAGTGCATCTGATAGTTGTATTAATACAAACAGTAAGCTGAATATTGAAACCACTCAAACCATAACACGACATCACAGATGTAAACTGGAAAAAGACCCTCTGTTGCCCTGAAAGTGACCCTGCACACTGTCCACCAGTCACATATTTTTATACACTGGGAAGCTGAAGTGAAATATCCCCGCCCCTTGTTAATGCCCCTTGTTAAAACCCCAACCAAATCTATCCAGAAGGCTTTAGCGTAATTCCTGTAGTAAGACTCTTAACGTATCTTCTCTTCCTCCTCTGCCTTTTCCACAGTGCCGCGTTTCCTTGCCTGCAGCCAAATTTAAGAGCTTTATACGGAGGATTTGAGGCCTTGCTGTTCATTTCTCCTGAGAAAAGACCATAATTCTTTTAACTCAGTGTCTCAATCTCTCTCTTTTCCCCTGTGTGATTGTGGGTATTGTCCTGTCCCTTCGAGGACAAAACGCTGTCGTAAGGACGGACAGATAAAAGGACAATTTCTGGTTTTCAAGGATAACATGGCTGCGACACAGATAAGATGAGTCAATAAATGAGCATCGCCTCATTTAAAGTTTTGCACAGTTTTCCTTTTCCACATAGAAGTAATCATTTATTCATTCATTCATGTTATTTTGTTTTGATTTGTACAAATAAATAACGAGGCCAGAAGAAAAAGAAACTCCACTCGTTTAAGACTGAAGGTAAAACAAACCTTAAACTAGAATTTTTCTTTTGATAATAATAATAATTTTGTCTCTGCTACACAAGCACAACACAACCATATTGTCGGTGAGGCCTCACCAGGCACTCAGCAGGCAGGGTGCCGTGTGGCACAGTGTGAGAATTTCACTGGTTTTCATGCTGTGGACTCGCGAGGCCTCCGGGGACAGTGGTTGCTCATCACTGGTCTATTGCTGAAATGCCAGACAGGACTGGGAGTCTGAGGTATGCACTGTCATGCTGGCTATCCACAGTCATCTATCACACAAACACACACACATACACACCTTGTTATTATTTCAGCAGTATAAATGCAGGTGTCCTGTTGCTCTCCATAGTCTGATCAATCACAGTTGGCCTCTGTTCTGAATGTTTGGCTCCCAGGCTGCAAGGCTTGCCATTTAAAACCAAACTTTTAAAACCAAGTTTTGTTTACGAAGCAGAAAACGTGATTAATGGCTACATTACAACGCACTTGTGTGTGTTGCTTTGAGGCTTGTTATAGTGGAAGAAATGTCAGCATGCACTAAAGCGAGGACAGCATAAAGACGAGAAGTAATTCTCTGCAACTGGAGAATGAACCTTTTTTCAGTCCTTACCTCACCACCTCTGCAGTTCCCTCCAACTGTACGTGGTGTTTCAGCTTAGTTTAGGTAGCTTTTCTTTGCTTTTGTTTTGGTCTTTCTCAACAACTTTGTTTCTAGGCAGCAAAAAAAAAAAAAAAAAAAACACAACCTGCCCATTACCAAACTGCAGACAGACAAAATTGGGGAATAGCTAGAGAACATATTGTTCTCAGGAGTCGGTGGAAACCAATCTGGAGAGTGAACATTGCAGCTGCATTCATCGGGACACTTAGATGACTCTGAATGAATCATAATCTTCTTCTTGATGTGTAAATCCGCATCTGTTTGAAGCTTAGATATAACATAAGATAATATGTCCGTGTTGTGTTACAACTGAAGTGACCAGAAAGTCAGCTGATGGATGTTTAAGGCAAGAATTGGCCTTTCATAGCATGCTGGATTGAAAGGGCTTCTTGTATTGACTGATGTACTAACAGCTCTCGTTCCAAAGATGTTCTAGGACTGGACTTCCTTACTGTAATGACTAAACAGGAGGTTCAGTTTTATTGTACAGATTAAAAGTTATTTAGATTAACTTAGGTGCTTTTTGTCTGGATAACTTGAATTTGGTTTAGAAAGCAAGTAAGAGACAATGGAGATGTGGAGAACATTGTCTCACAGACAAATAACACTGAAATAACACTGTTTTTTCGATGACGTTGTCTCACTGGTCTCAAGCCAAATGTTAAATGTGATGAAATTAAATCAAGTGTAAAATATTGTTTCACTGACACATCCCTGTGCGCTGTACATGTACAGTAATTCAAACAAGTTTCATTTATATCTGCGGACACGACGCAGTGAATGAAGCCGGCTACTTTTGAATTACACTGTAGATTATTGCCCACATTCACTCACAAAAAACACACATGACTTGAGATTTATTTACAGTGATGAGTTATTATTTACATCCCACGTTAATCAGAGTGAAACTGGCTATGAAATTTCCAACCCCCCCCCCCAGCACTTGAGGTTAAGTGAGTTTTGGCTACAGCTTCCGTTCGGACCAAATTGCTCTTTCTTTTTTTAGTTCCCACACACGTTTTTATTAGAAGAAAGCGACAGAACACCTCCTCTTCTCTCTTCACCACCTACTGCTGCTGCAAAATTAACTACTTGTAATATGCAGGATTTTTTAATTAACTATTAAACTTTAATGCTGATCTACTTTTATTGTAAAACAGTTTCTACTTGTGAAACAGTCTGTATTTAATATGAAAAATCTACCAGGTACAAACTCTAATTCTAAAATGAATACATGCACTTTCGTTTTTCTTTCTTAGTAAATAAAGCTTGATGTACAAAATAAAAACTGGTTTGTTTTGGATGTAGAGGAATAAAAGTTGAGGGCATGAAAAATGTGCAGCAGCACTTCAGTAAATGTATTCAGTCACTTTCAGCATCTCCTGATGGGGAGAGAAATTAATTTATGAGCTGACATTTTCACCATTGGATATGCCAGGGCTCGACAATAGCAATGATTATGTCGATACTCAATTCAAATGAAAGGCCAAGGATGCAGGGGGAGGATGTGTGACAGACGGGGGTTTGTACGGTAAAATCTTGTGTTCTGTGTAGTGTGTGTGTATGTATGTGTGCCAAATACTTTTTCTCATACGTGGACTCTCATTTGAATCTCAACATGTTTCTGTCGTTAATTTTTCAGGCAAATTGGGGGAGTACAAGTGCAGCATAGCCCAACTGGATTTTTGAGATATCTCTGATTTAAAAACAGTATGACAGCTGAGAGATTTTTTTTTTTTTTTAAACAATCAATTTTTTAAGGTCATACTAAAGTATGTAAAGCAAATTCTTTAAACAACAATCTTGATAAAGTTCGATACAGTGTCGAAACTCGTATTGCATGTATATAGCACTTAAACTGGAGCTAAAACAAGATCCCTCCAGTTTGTAGAACCTTTCCCACAAGCATCGCAGACAGAGACTCCCTCTGTTCTCTGGATCCTCTCATGCCTCTTGACAGCTCTGAGTTGTGCAAATCTTTTCCCACAAACACCACAACTAGATGGTCTGTCTCTCCTGCGCGGTCCTCCATGACCTGTCTCCTGTTCTGTAAATCTTCTCCCACAGTTTTTTTTTTTTTTTCCCATCTGGTGTGAACTCTCATGTGTTTCTTGAGATTACACTGTTGTGTAAATCTTTTCCCACACATGTTATAACCAGATGGTCTCTTGCGTGTATCTGCAGATGCTGCTTCTGAACAAACTCAGACTCAGAGCAGTTAGAAGATTTCTCCTTTATCACTTACATGGACTTCATTATTTTTCACAGTGTTTAAACCTGACCCAGGACTTGAGTCTCTGAAGGCTCCGAGGCCTCGCCATCTGTACCTGGTTGTAGATGACGATGTGGATCTGAGTTCCTGGCTGGTTCTGATCCTCCACAGTCCTCTCCATCAGCTTCTTGTTCAGCTGTTCTGCTGACTGGAGGCTCTGTCTCAGTTTGTCTTTCATGAAGCTGTGAGGTCTCTGCTCATCATCCTCATTCTTCATAGGGACAGGATCACTCCTGTCTCTATGAAGAATGAGGACTTGTTGTTCTCAGCCTCCTCCAGTCCTTGAAGCTGCTTTCACTCCTGACTGGTCCAGAGTTCCTCCTGTTTCTTTTTAATGTGTGTTCTCTGTGGGTCTTCCTGGTCCAGACTCAGGCACAACTAAGGACACTTATGGACATAAGGTTTTTTCTAGCCCTGTACTAACCTTAACCATCTCAAAGGAATGGCTTGATATCTTCACATATCTTCTTTAGACACCATTGTTATTTTATTTTTTCATATTCTCATATGAAGACAGCATTATTTTGAGTTTCCACACATTCTAAAAACAAATAATAATAATTATAACAATGAGTGCCTGTTTAAATGCAAATGAATACAACAACTGCAGCCTTAGATACCATTACAACTGATCCCACCAATTCTTCTAATACAAAATAAATGCATCTAATACAAAATATATGTTTGACTTTGTATAAATGAGTGTTTAATGACTTGCAAAATCGTGTAAGTGCCACTAAAAGTCTGTTATTTAATTATAGTTAGATTCACAGCTAATCTCAGTCTCAGTTCAGATATTGAGTGAGAGTCACAAACTGCTGCTGTGTTTTGAGGTTATTACTCTTGGATAAAAAAAGGGGGAAGAGTCTGTCTGGTTCCACATAGAAAGCTCAGTTCGTTTTAGCAGCTTTGAAGAGTAATTTTTTACTCAAAGATTGGTCAGATGTCGTGTAACTTGTGCTTTAAAAAAAAAAGGTTGACAGCACAGTGTGAATTCAGACACCAAAAACACAAAAGCTCACGACTGCATGTCAAGTAAGCTTTCTAAAGGGACAAAGCTTAAAAAGCTTAATAGAGTGCTCTCTGTCTTAGGTATTAGGGTTTAGGTATTAGTGTTTATTTCGCGGCCGGTTGCAAATGTGCCATTTCTGACCTATATATACCATGTGGCTTTTTGTTGCAGATGTCGCTCCTATGAGGACTGCTGTGGGACTCGCTGCTGTGTGAGAGCCCTCTCCATCCAGAGACTATGGTATTTCTGGTGAGTTACAGTCTGGGTTGAGAAAGGCTCTGTTAAAGTGCCGCACTCTAATTCAGAAGCCTGGTGACGTGGGTTACTGCTCCTAAAAATACATAAATCAATAAAAAAAAAATCTCCTGTAGCTGGTGAACAAAGCACAAACGTGCAAGTCTTAGAGTTGTTAAGTACATGTATGAATCTACATCTCACAGTAAAAGTTAACACTTGGTGAATGTTTTATAGGCAAACTACAGTATTATTCAGAAATCTTAGCACTTTAAGGTGAAAAAAATGATATATAGTCATAAGATTCAGTATTACCCCCTAAAAAAAAAAAAAAACCACCAGAAATTTCAATAATACTGACGATTTTCACAAACTCAGTCAGCCAAACATTTGACTCACAAAATGAACATCAGTTAACGACAGCTTACCTGTATCCAGTGGCACGAGGTGGTCAGCAGAACCTGGCTGAAGAAGTATCAGGATTATTTCTTTGAATTACACAGTGAACATATCAAATATTTACCATTATCCTTAGAGTCTTGTGTCCTCCTGCCTCAATGTGCTGCCATAAACTCACTGCAGCTCTTGCACAGGGAACCCTACACCTTGATTGACAGGAAGGAAAAGATATTAATGTAATAGCTAAAAGCTGAACAGAACTACAAGGCTTGGCTGTTATGTTGCTGCAAAAGCTTTCTTTGCAAAAGGGGGTTAACAAAAGCTGCTCTACAATACACCTTAACTCCTCGTCATCTCCTCGTCTGGTTTATTATAACACTTATTAAATCTTTGCCTAAAACATTTTTTGTGCAGATTTTATTTACCCATGACAGTTTGTGTTCATTACAAGCAGCACACACGGTTAAGCCGCTCAAATCGACTGGGTGGGTGAGCCACAGGTTGTCCGAAGAGAGGAGAGGGGGAAATTACTGTGTGACCTTGTGAACCTTTGCGGTGAATAGATATATGAAAGTAGATTATTGTGGCCATTGTTCAGGGCTGCTGAGAGGACAAAAAAAAAAAAAAAGATGCACCAGGAATGAGAAGTTGAGCGCATTTTCACACCAATAAAAATCTGCTTACTGTCAGCATATCCACACAGAGAACACAGATATTGTTGAATTGCATGTTTTTATTGAGGGATTCACAGCAGAGGGGGGTAAATTTCATCTGAGGAGACAGTAATCCTCTTTCGGTGCTACATGCATCGAGGTGTGACTGGTCATGGTGGTACAGTTAATACTCAGAAAGCACTTAGATTATCGTTAGACGCTAAAATTCATTTGAAACCCTGGCTATATCCTGCTTCCACTCTCCTTTGTTTTTCTCTCAGGGTGCTGCTGATGATGGGAGTGCTGTTCTGCTGTGGTGCTGGTTTCTTCATCCGCAGAAGGATGTATCCGTCCCCTCTGAGAGACGAGCCCGCGTTCAACGTCTCCTTCACCAGGCACCCTGTTACCACACCAGGTACAGTAAGAGTCAGAGGAATACACAAACTGAAATGCTCTTAAAAACAGAGTTGAAAATCAAGCTGCATCTTCTGGACATTATTACTAAGCTTGAAGCTTCAGAGGAGTAATAGACCAGAAATGTCTTCAGGCAAAACTGTGTGACAAGCTGTTATTGGAGTCTAGTCTTAACAACAAGCATAAAATATTTGAAGCTCAAACTATCAATTCAGAGTTAAAAAATCTTGATTGAGATACAGCCTTAGTTTTAGATGGGTTTCAGATAGGGATGCACCGATCCACATTTTTTCACTTCTAATCTGATCCCAATACCTGAATTTGGATATCTGCCGATACCGATACTATTCCAATACCAGAGCTCTGTTTGCTTTAATATTAGTATTGTCATTATAGTTAATTTTACATGATGCTGCAATAAATCTTCTCCACAGGCAAGTATGATAAGTACGAATGTATGCATGTAGGTACCAAAAGGCAAATTGAGGTAAGTATAAGGTCAGAAAAGAAAATCAGTATGGCCTCAAAATGTGCCAAAAAACGTTATAGTATAGTAAGGTGTCAAAATCGGCCAAAAAAAGTCATACTTTAGTATGACCTCAAAATCTGCCAAAAAAACATCATAGTATAGTAAGGCGTCAAAATCGGCCATAAAAAGTCATACTTTAGTATGACCTCAAAATCTGACAAAAAAACGTCATAGTATAGTAAGGCGTCAAAATCGGCCATAAAAAGTCATACTTTAGTATGACCTCAAAATGTGCCAAAAAACGTCATAGTATAATACGGTGTCAAAATCGGCCAAAAAAGGTCATACTTTAGTATGACCTCAAAATGTGCCAAAAAACGTCATAGTACAGTAAGGCGTCAAAATCGGCCAAAAAAAAGTCATACTTTAGTATGACCTCAAAATGTCATAAAAAACATCGTAGTATAGTAAGGCGTCAAAATCGGCCAAAAAAAGTCATACTTTAGTATGACCTCAAAATGTCATAAAAAACGTCATAGTATAGTAAGGCGTCAAAATCGGCCAAAAAAAGTCAAACATTTTTTTGGCCTCAAAATGTCATAAAAAACGTCATAGTAAGGCGTCAAAAAAAGTCATACATTAGTATGACCTCAAAATGTCATAAAAAACGTCATAGTATAGTAAGGCGTCAAAATCTGCCAAAAAAAGTCATACTTTAGTATGACCTCAAAATGTCATAAAAAATGTCATAGTATAGTATGGCGTTTTTTTCGGCCAAAAAACGTCAAAAATTTTTTCGGCCTCAAAATGTCATAAAAAGCATCATAGTATAGTAAGGCGTCAAAATCGGCCAAAAAAAGTCATACTTTAGTATGACCTCAAAATGTCATAAAAACGTCATAGTATAGTAAGGCGTCAAAATCGTTCAAAAAAAGTCATACTTTAGTATGACCTCAAAATGTCATAAAAAATGTCATAGTATAGTATGGCGTTTTTTTCGGCCAAAAAACGTCAAAAATTTTTTCGGCCTCAAAATGTCATAAAAAGCATCATAGTATAGTAAGGCGTCAAAATCGGCCAAAAAAAGTCATACTTTAGTATGACCTCAAAATGTCATAAAAACGTCATAGTATAGTAAGGCGTCAAAATCGTTCAAAAAAAGTCATACTTTAGTATAACCTCAAAATGTCATAAAAAATGTCATATTATAGTAAGGCGTCAAAATCTGCCAAAAAAAGTCATACTCTAGTATGGCCTCAAAATGTCATAAAAAACGTCATAGTATAGTAAGGCGTCAACATCGGCCAAAAAAAGTCATACTTTAGTATGGCCTCAAAATGTCATAAAAAACGTCATAGTATAGTATGGCGTTTTTTTTTCGGGCAAAAAAAGTCAAAACATTTTTTGGCCTCAAAATGTCATAAAAAACGTCATAGTATAGTAAGGCGTCAAAATCAGTCAAAAAAGTCATACTTTAGTATGGCCTCAAAAATTTTTAGGCCTCAAAATGTCATAAAAAACGTCATAGTATAGTATGCTGTTTTTTTCGGACAAAAAAAGTCAAATTTTTTTTCGGCATCAAAATGTCATAAAAAACGTCATAGTATAGTATGCCGTTTTTTTTGAGCAAAAAAAGTCAAAAAAATTTTCGGCCTCAAAATCTCATAAAAAATGTCATAGTATAGTATGCCGTTTTTTTCGGGCAAAAAAAGTCAAAAAAAATTTTTCACCTCAAAATGTCAAAAAAAACGTCATAGTATAGTATGGCGTTTTTTTCGGGCAAAAAAAGTCAACATTTTTTTCGGCCTCAAAATGTCATAAAAAACGTCATAGTATAGTATGGCGTTTTTTTTGGGCAAAAAAAGTCAACATTTTTTTTACCTCAAAATGTCATAAAAAACGTCATAGTATAGTATGGCGTTCTTTTCGGGCAAAAAAAGTCAAAATTTTTTTCGGCCTCAAAATCTCATAAAAAACGTCATAGTATAGTATGGCGTTTTTTTCGGCCAAAAAAAGTCAAAAAATTTTTTGGCCTCAAAATGTCATAAAAAACGTCATAGTATAGTATGGCGTTTTTTTCGGGCAAAAAAAGTCAAAATTTTATTTGACCTCAAAATGTCATAAAAAAACGTCATAGTATAGTATGGCGTTTTTTTTTCGGGCAAAAAAAGTCAAAAAATTTTTTGGCCTCAAAATGTCATAAAAAACGTCATAGTATAGTAAGGCGTCAAAATCAGTCAAAAAAGTCATACTTTAGTATGGCCTCAAAAATTTTTAGGCCTCAAAGTGTCATAAAAAACGTCATAGTATAGTATGCTGTTTTTTTCGGGCAAAAAAAGTCAACATTTTTTTCGGCCTCAAAATCTCATAAAAAACGTCATAGTATAGTATGGCGTCAAAATCGGCCTAAAAAAGTAAAAAAAAAATTTCACCTCAAAATCTCATAAAAAACGTCATAGTATAGTATGGCGTTTTTTTCGGCCAAAAAAAAGTCAACATTTTTTTCGGCCTCAAAATCTCATAAAAAACGTCATAGTATAGTATGGCGTTTTTTTCGGGCAAAAAAAGTCAACATTTTTTTCAGCCTCAAAATCTCATAAAAAACGTCATAGTATAGTATGGCGTCAAAATCGGCCTAAAAAAGTCAAAAAAAAATTTCACCTCAAAATCTCATAAAAAACGTCATAGTATAGTATGGCGTTTTTTTCGGCCAAAAAAAATCAACAATTTTTTTCACCTCAAAATCTCATAAAAAACGTCATAGTATAGTATGCCGTTTTTTTCGGGCAAAAAAAGTCAACATTTTTTTCACCTCAAAATCTCATAAAAAACGTCATAGTATAGTATGGCGTTTTTTTCGGGCAAAAAAAGTCAACATTTTTTTCAGCCTCAAAATGTCATAAAAAACGCCATAGTATAGTAAGGCGTCAAAATCGGCCAAAAAAAGTCAACATTTTTTTTCACCTCAAAATGTCATAAAAAACGTCATAGTATAGTATGCCGTTTTT
Organism: Toxotes jaculatrix; assembly: GCF_017976425.1. Taxonomy (NCBI): domain Eukaryota; kingdom Metazoa; phylum Chordata; class Actinopteri; family Toxotidae; genus Toxotes; species Toxotes jaculatrix. Next base: position 16,417,974 of record NC_054413.1, on the reverse strand, counting down.
TTCGGGAAAAAAAAGTCAAAAATTTTTTCGGCCTCAAAATCTCATAAAAAACGTCATAGTATAGTAAGGCGTCAAAATCGGCCAAAAAAAGTCAACATTTTTTTTCACCTCAAAATCTCATAAAAAACGTCATAGTATAGTATGGCGTTCTTTTCGGGCAAAACAAGTCAACATTTTTTTCGGCCTCAAAATCTCATAAAAAACGTCATAGTATAGTATGGCGTTTTTTTCGGCCAAAAAAAGTCAAAAAATTTTTTGGCCTCAAAATCTCATAAAAAACGTCATAGTATAGTATGCCGTTTTTTTCGGCCAACAAAAGTCAAAAAATTTTTCGGCCTCAAAATGTCATAAAAAACGTCATAGTATAGTATGCCGTTTTTTTTCGGCCAAAAAAGTCCACATTTTTTTTCACCTCTAACTCTCATAAAAAACGTCATAGTATAGTATGGCGTTTTTTTCGGGCATAAAAAGTCAACATTTTTTTTGGCCTCAAAATCTCATAAAAAACGTCATAGTATGGCGTTTTTTCGGGCAAAAAAAGTCAACATTTTTTTCGGCCTCAAAATCTCATAAAAAACGTCATAGTATAGTATGGCGTCAAAATCGGCCTAAAAAAGTAAAAAAAAAATTTCACCTCAAAATCTCATAAAAAACGTCATAGTATAGTATGGCGTTTTTTTTCGGCCAAAAAAAAGTCAACATTTTTTTCGGCCTCAAAATCTCATAAAAAACGTCATAGTATAGTATGGCGTTTTTTTCGGGCAAAAAAAGTCAACATTTTTTTCGGCCTCAAAATCTCATAAAAAACGTCATAGTATAGTATGGCGTTTTTTTCGGGCAAAAAAAGTCAACATTTTTTTCGGCCTCAAAATGTCATAAAAAACGTCATAGTATAGTATGGCGTTTTTTTTGGGCAAAAAAAGTCAACATTTTTTTTACCTCAAAATGTCATAAAAAACGTCATAGTATAGTATGCCGTTTTTTTCGGGCAAAAAAAGTCAACATTTTTTTCACCTCAAAATCTCATAAAAAACGTCATAGTATAGTATGGCGTTTTTTTCGGGCAAAAAAAGTCAACATTTTTTTCAGCCTCAAAATGTCATAAAAAACGTCATAGTATAGTAAGGCGTCAAAATCGGCCAAAAAAAGTCAACATTTTTTTTCACCTCAAAATGTCATAAAAAACGTCATAGTATAGTATGCCGTTTTTTTGGGAAAAAAAAGTCAAAATTTTTTTCGGCCTCAAAATCTCATAAAAAACGTCATAGTATAGTATGGCGTTTTTTTCGGCCAAAAAAAGTCAAAAAATTTTTTGGCCTCAAAATCTCATAAAAAACGTCATAGTATAGTATGCCGTTTTTTTCGGCCAACAAAAGTCAAAAAATTTTTCGGCCTCAAAATGTCATAAAAAACGTCATAGTATAGTATGCCGTTTTTTTTCGGCCAAAAAAGTCCACATTTTTTTTCACCTCTAACTCTCATAAAAAACGTCATAGTATAGTATGGCGTTTTTTTCGGGCATAAAAAGTCAACATTTTTTTTGGCCTCAAAATCTCATAAAAAACGTCATAGTATGGCGTTTTTTTCGGGCAAAAAAAGTCAACATTTTTTTCGGCCTCAAAATCTCATAAAAAACGTCATAGTATAGTATGGCGTCAAAATCGGCCTAAAAAAGTCAAAAAAAAATTTCACCTCAAAATCTCATAAAAAACGTCATAGTATAGTATGGCGTTTTTTTCGGCCAAAAAAAGTCAACATTTTTTTTCACCTCAAAATGTCATAAAAAACGTCATAGTATAGTATGCCGTTTTTTTCGGGAAAAAAAAGTCAAAATTTTTTTCGGCCTCAAAATCTCATAAAAAACGTCATAGTATAGTATGGCGTTTTTTTTTTCGGCCAAAAAAAGTCAAAAATTTTTTCGGCCTCAAAATCTCATAAAAAACGTCATAGTATAGTATGCCGTTTTTTTCGGCCAAAAAAAGTCAACAATTTTTTTCACCTCAAAATCTCATAAAATATGTCATAGTATAGTATGCCGTTTTTTTCGGGCAAAAAAGTCATCATTTTTTTTCACCTCAAAATGTCATAAAAAACGTCATAGTATAGTATGGCGTTCTTTTCGGGCAAAAAAAGTCAACATTTTTTTCGGCCTCAAAATCTCATAAAAAAGTCATAGTATAGTAAGGCGTCAAAATCGGCCAAAAAAAGTCAAAAAATTTTTTCACCTCAAAATCTCATAAAAAACGTCATAGTATAGTATGCCGTTTTTTTCGGGCATAAAAAGTCAACATTGTTTTTCGGCCTCAAAATCTCATAAAAAACGTCATAGTATAGTAAGGCGTCAAAATCGGCCAAAAAAAGTCAACATTTTTTTCACCTCAAAATCTCATAAAAAACGTCATAGTATAGTATGCCGTTTTTTTCGGCCAAAAAAAGTCAAAAAAAATTTTCACCTCAAAATGTCATAAAAAACGTCATAGTATAGTATGCCGTTTTTTTCGGGCATAAAAAGTCAACATTTTTTTCGGCCTCAAAATCTCATAAAAAACGTCATAGTATAGTATGGCGTTTTTTTCGGCCAAAAAGAGTCAAAAAATTTTTTGGCCTCAAAATCTCATAAAAAACGTCATAGTATAGTATGCCGTTTTTTTCGGCCAAAGAAAGTCAACAATTTTTTTCGGCCTCAAAATATCATAAAAAACGTCATAGTATAGTAAGGCGTCAAAATCTGCCTAAAAAAGTCAAAAAAAAATTTCACCTCAAAATCTCATAAAAAACGTCATAGTATAGTATGGCGTTTTTTTTTCGGGCAAAAAAAGTCAAAAAATTTTTCGGCCTCAAAATCTCATAAAAAACGTCATAGTATAGTATGCCGTTTTTTTCGGGCAAAAAAAGTCAACAATTTTTTTCACCTCAAAATCTCATAAAATACGTCATAGTATAGTATGCCGTTTTTTTCGGGCAAAAAAGTCAACATTTCTTTTCACCTCAAAATGTCATAAAAAACGTCATAGTATAGTATGGCGTTCTTTTCGGGCAAAAAAAGTCAACATTTTTTTCGGCCTCAAAATCTCATAAAAAAGTCATAGTATAGTAAGGCGTCAAAATCGGCCAAAAAAAGTCAAAATATTTTTTCACCTCAAAATCTCATAAAAAACGTCATAGTATAGTATGCCGTTTTTTTCGGGCATAAAAAGTCAACATTGTTTTTCGGCCTCAAAATGTCATAAAAAATGTCATAGTATAGTAAGGCGTCAAAATCGGCCAAAAAAAGTCAACATTTTTTTCACCTCAAAATCTCATAAAAAACGTCATAGTATAGTATGCCGTTTTTTTCGGCCAAAAAAAGTCAAAAAAAATTTTCACCTCAAAATCTCATAAAAAACGTCATAGTATAATATGGCGTTTTTTTCGGCCAAAAAAAGTCAAAAAATTTTTTGGCCTCAAAATCTCATAAAAAACGTCATAGTATAGTATGCCGTTTTTTTCGGGCATAAAAAGTCAAAATTTTTTCGGCCTCAAAATATCATAAAAAACGTCATAGTATAGTATGCCGTTTTTTTCGGGCAAAAAAAGTCAACATTTTTTTCGGCCTCAAAATATCATAAAAAACGTCATAGTATAGTAAGGCGTCAAAATCGGCCAAAAAAAGTCAAAAAAAATTTTCACCTCAAAATCTCATAAAAAACGTCATAGTATAGTATGGCGTTTTTTTCGGGCAAAAAAAGTCAAAATTTTTTTCGGCCTCAAAATCTCATAAAAAACGTCATAGTATAGTATGGCGTTTTTTTTTTGGCCAAAAAAAGTCAACAATTTTTTTCACCTCAAAATGTCATAAAAAACGTCATAGTATAGTATGGCGTTTTTTTTTTGGCCAAAAAAAGTCAACAATTTTTTTCACCTCAAAATGTCATAAAAAACGTCATAGTATAGTATGGCGTTCTTTTCGGGCAAAAAAAGTCAACATTTTTTTCGGCCTCAAAATCTCATAAAAAACGTCATAGTATAGTATGGCGTTTTTTTCGGCCAAAAAAAGTCAACAATTTTTTTCACCTCAAAATCTCATAAAAAACGTCATAGTATAGTAAGGCGTCAAAATCGGCCAAAAAAAGTCAAAAATTTTTTTCGCCTCAAAATCTCATAAAAAACGTCATAGTATAGTATGCCGTTTTTTTCGGCCAAAAAAAGTCAAAAAATTTTTTGGCCTCAAAATCTCATAAAAAACGTCATAGTATAGTATGGCGTTTTTTTTCGGGCAAAAAAAGTCAACATTTTTTTCGGCCTCAAAATGTCATAAAAAACGTCATAGTATAGTAAGGCGTCAAAATCGGCCAAAAAAAGTCAACATTTTTTTCACCTCAAAATCTCATAAAAAACGTCATAGTATAGTATGCCGTTTTTTTCGGCCAAAAAAAGTCAAAAAAAATTTTCACCTCAAAATCTCATAAAAAACGTCATAGTATAGTATGGCGTTTTTTTCGGCCAAAAAAAGTCAAAAAATTTTTTGGCCTCAAAATCTCATAAAAAACGTCATAGTATAGTATGCCGTTTTTTTCGGGCATAAAAAGTCAACATTTTTTTCGGCCTCAAAATCTCATAAAAAACGTCATAGTATAGTATGGCGTCAAAATCGGCCTAAAAAAGTCAAAAAAAAATTTCACCTCACAATCTCATAAAAAACGTCATAGTATAGTATGGCGTTTTTTTCGGCCAAAAAAAGTCAAAAAATTTTCGGCCTCAAAATATCATAAAAAACGTCATAGTATAGTATGCCATTTTTTTCGGGCAAAAAAAGTCAACATTTTTTCGGCCTCAAAATATCATAAAAAACGTCATAGTATAGTATGCCGTTTTTTTCGGGCAAAAAAGTCAACATTTTTTTTCGGCCTCAAAATATCATAAAAAACGTCATAGTATAGTAAGGCGTCAAAATCGGCCTAAAAAAGTCAAAAAAAATTTTCACCTCAAAATCTCATAAAAAACGTCATAGTATAGTATGGCGTTTTTTTCGGGCAAAAAAAGTCAAAATTTTTTTCGGCCTCAAAATCTCATAAAAAACGTCATAGTATAGTATGGCGTTTTTTTTTTGGCCAAAAAAAGTCAACAATTTTTTTCACCTCAAAATGTCATAAAAAACGTCATAGTATAGTATGGCGTTTTTTTTTGGCCAAAAAAAGTCAACAATTTTTTTCACCTCAAAATGTCATAAAAAACGTCATAGTATAGTATGGCGTTCTTTTCGGGCAAAAAAAGTCAACATTTTTTTCGGCCTCAAAATCTCATAAAAAACGTCATAGTATAGTATGGCGTTTTTTTCGGCCAAAAAAAGTCAACAATTTTTTTCACCTCAAAATCTCATAAAAAACGTCATAGTATAGTAAGGCGTCAAAATCGGCCAAAAAAAGTCAAAAATTTTTTTCGCCTCAAAATCTCATAAAAAACGTCATAGTATAGTATGCCGTTTTTTTCGGCCAAAAAAAGTCAAAAAATTTTTTGGCCTCAAAATCTCATAAAAAACGTCATAGTATAGTATGGCGTTTTTTTTTTCGGGCAAAAAAAGTCAACATTTTTTTCGGCCTCAAAATCTCATAAAAAACGTCATAGTATAGTATGGCGTTTTTTTCGGCCAAAAAAAGTCAAAAAATTTTTTGGCGTCAAAATCTCATAAAAAACGTCATAGTATAGTATGGCGTTTTTTTCGGCCAAAAAAAGTCAAAAAATTTTTTGGCCTCAAAATCTCATAAAAAACGTCATAGTATAGTATGCCGTTTTTTTCGGCCAAAAAAAGTCAACAATTTTTTTCACCTCAAAATCTCATAAAAAACGTCATAGTATAGTATGGCGTCAAAATCGGCCAAAAAAAGTCAAAATTTTTTTCGGCCTCAAAATCTCATAAAAAACGTCATAGTATAGTATGCCGTTTTTTTCGGGCATAAAAAGTCAACATTTTTTTCGGCCTCAAAATGTCATAAAAAACGTCATAGTATAGTATGGCGTTTTTTTCGGGCAAAAAAAGTCAAAAATTTCTTCGGCCTCAAAATATCATAAAAAACGTCATAGTATAGTAAGGCGTCAAAATCGGCCTAAAAAAGTCAAAAAAAAATTTCACCTCAAAATCTCATAAAAAACGTCATAGTATAGTATGCCGTTTTTTTCGGCCAAAAAAAGTCAAAAAATTTTTTGGCCTCAAAATCTCATAAAAAACATCATAGTATAGTATGGCGTTTTTTTTCGGGCAAAAAAAGTCAACATTTTTTTCGGCCTCAAAATCTCATAAAAAACGTCATAGTATAGTATGGCGTTTTTTTCGGGCAAAAAAAGTCAACATTTTTTTCGGCCTCAAAATCTCATAAAAAACGTCATAGTATAGTATGGCGTCAAAATCGGCCTAAAAAAGTCAAAAAAAAATTTCACCTCAAAATCTCATAAAAAACGTCATAGTATAGTATGGCGTTTTTTTCGGCCAAAAAAAGTCAACAATTTTTTTCACCTCAAAATATCATAAAAAACGTCATAGTATAGTATGGCGTTTTTTTCGGGCAAAAAAAGTCCAAATTTTTTTCGGCCTCAAAATGTCATAAAAAACGTCATAGTATAGTATGGCGTTTTTTTCGGGCAAAAAAAGTCCAAATTTTTTTCGGCCTCAAAATGTCATAAAAAACGTCATAGTATAGTAAGGCGTCAAAATCGGACAAAAAAAGTCATACTTTAGTATGACCTCAAAATGTCATAAAAAACGTCATAGTATAGTATGGCGTTTTTTTCGGGCAAAAAAAGTCCAAATTTTTTTCGGCCTCAAAATGTCATAAAAAACGTCATAGTATAGTAAGGCGTCAAAATCGGACAAAAAAAGTCATACTTTAGTATGACCTCAAAATGTCATAAAAAACGTCATAGTATAGTATGGCGTTTTTTTCGGGCAAAAAAAGTCCAAATTTTTTTCGGCCTCAAAATGTCATAAAAAACGTCATAGTATAGTATGGCGTTTTTTTTCGGGCAAAAAAAGTCCAAATTTTTTTCGGCCTCAAAATGTCATAAAAAACGTCATAGTATAGTATGGCGTTTTTTTCGGGCAAAAAAAGTCCAAATTTTTTTCGGCCTCAAAATGTCATAAAAAACGTCATAGTATAGTATGGCGTTTTTTTCAGGCAAAAAAAGACATACTTTAGTATGACCTCAAAATGTCATAAAAAACGTCATAGTATAGTATGGCGTTTTTTTCGGGCAAAAAAAGTCCAAATTTTTTTCGGCCTCAAAATGTCATAAAAAACGTCATAGTATAGTATGGCGTTTTTTTCGGGCAAAAAAAGTCCAAATTTTTTTCGGCCTCAAAATGTCATAAAAAACGTCATAGTATAGTAAGGCGTCAAAATCGGACAAAAAAAGTCATACTTTAGTATGACCTCAAAATGTCATAAAAAACGTCATAGTATAGTATGGCGTTTTTTTCGGGCAAAAAAAGTCCAAATTTTTTTCGGCCTCAAAATGTCATAAAAAACGTCATAGTATAGTAAGGCGTCAAAATCGGCCAAAAAAAGTCAAAAAATTTTTTCGCCTCAAAATCTCATAAAAAACGTCATAGTATAGTATGCCGTTTTTTTCGGCCAAAAAAAGTCAAAAAATTTTTTGGCCTCAAAATCTCATAAAAAACGTCATAGTATAGTATGGCGTTTTTTTTTCGGGCAAAAAAAGTCAACATTTTTTTCGGCCTCAAAATCTCATAAAAAACGTCATAGTATAGTATGGCGTTTTTTTCGGCCAAAAAAAGTCAAAAAATTTTTTGGCGTCAAAATCTCATAAAAAACGTCATAGTATAGTATGGCGTTTTTTTCGGCCAAAAAAAGTCAAAAAATTTTTTGGCCTCAAAATCTCATAAAAAACGTCATAGTATAGTATGCCGTTTTTTTCGGCCAAAAAAAGTCAACAATTTTTTTCACCTCAAAATCTCATAAAAAACGTCATAGTATAGTATGGCGTCAAAATCGGCCAAAAAAAGTCAAAATTTTTTTCGGCCTCAAAATCTCATAAAAAACGTCATAGTATAGTATGCCGTTTTTTTCGGGCATAAAAAGTCAACATTTTTTTCGGCCTCAAAATGTCATAAAAAACGTCATAGTATAGTATGGCGTTTTTTTCGGGCAAAAAAAGTCAAAAATTTCTTCGGCCTCAAAATATCATAAAAAACGTCATAGTATAGTAAGGCGTCAAAATCGGCCTAAAAAAGTCAAAAAAAAATTTCACCTCAAAATCTCATAAAAAACGTCATAGTATAGTATGCCGTTTTTTTCGGCCAAAAAAAGTCAAAAAATTTTTTGGCCTCAAAATCTCATAAAAAACATCATAGTATAGTATGGCGTTTTTTTTCGGGCAAAAAAAGTCAACATTTTTTTCGGCCTCAAAATCTCATAAAAAACGTCATAGTATAGTATGGCGTTTTTTTCGGGCAAAAAAAGTCAACATTTTTTTCGGCCTCAAAATCTCATAAAAAACGTCATAGTATAGTATGGCGTCAAAATCGGCCTAAAAAAGTCAAAAAAAAATTTCACCTCAAAATCTCATAAAAAACGTCATAGTATAGTATGGCGTTTTTTTCGGCCAAAAAAAGTCAACAATTTTTTTCACCTCAAAATATCATAAAAAACGTCATAGTATAGTATGGCGTTTTTTTCGGGCAAAAAAAGTCCAAATTTTTTTCGGCCTCAAAATGTCATAAAAAACGTCATAGTATAGTATGGCGTTTTTTTCGGGCAAAAAAAGTCCAAATTTTTTTCGGCCTCAAAATGTCATAAAAAACGTCATAGTATAGTAAGGCGTCAAAATCGGACAAAAAAAGTCATACTTTAGTATGACCTCAAAATGTCATAAAAAACGTCATAGTATAGTATGGCGTTTTTTTCGGGCAAAAAAAGTCCAAATTTTTTTCGGCCTCAAAATGTCATAAAAAACGTCATAGTATAGTATGGCGTTTTTTTCGGGCAAAAAAAGTCCAAATTTTTTTCGGCCTCAAAATGTCATAAAAAACGTCATAGTATAGTAAGGCGTCAAAATCGGACAAAAAAAGTCATACTTTAGTATGACCTCAAAATGTCATAAAAAACGTCATAGTATAGTATGGCGTTTTTTTCGGGCAAAAAAAGTCCAAATTTTTTTCGGCCTCAAAATGTCATAAAAAACGTCATAGTATAGTATGGCGTTTTTTTTCGGGCAAAAAAAGTCCAAATTTTTTTCGGCCTCAAAATGTCATAAAAAACGTCATAGTATAGTATGGCGTTTTTTTCGGGCAAAAAAAGTCCAAATTTTTTTCGGCCTCAAAATGTCATAAAAAACGTCATAGTATAGTATGGCGTTTTTTTCAGGCAAAAAAAGACATACTTTAGTATGACCTCAAAATGTCATAAAAAACGTCATAGTATAGTATGGCGTTTTTTTCGGGCAAAAAAAGTCCAAATTTTTTTCGGCCTCAAAATGTCATAAAAAACGTCATAGTATAGTATGGCGTTTTTTTCGGGCAAAAAAAGTCCAAATTTTTTTCGGCCTCAAAATGTCATAAAAAACGTCATAGTATAGTAAGGCGTCAAAATCGGACAAAAAAAGTCATACTTTAGTATGACCTCAAAATGTCATAAAAAACGTCATAGTATAGTATGGCGTTTTTTTCGGGCAAAAAAAGTCCAAATTTTTTTCGGCCTCAAAATGTCATAAAAAACGTCATAGTATAGTAAGGCGTCAAAATCGGACAAAAAAAGTCATACTTTAGTATGACCTCAAAATGTCATAAAAAACGTCATAGTATAGTATGGCGTTTTTTTCGGGCAAAAAAAGTCCAAATTTTTTTCGGCCTCAAAATGTCATAAAAAACGTCATAGTATAGTATGGCGTTTTTTTCCGGCAAAAAAAGTCCAAATTTTTTTCGGCCTCAAAATGTCATAAAAAACGTCATAGTATAGTAAGGCGTCAAAATCGGACAAAAAAAGTCATACTTTAGTATGACCTCAAAATGTCATAAAAAACGTCATAGTATAGTATGGCGTTTTTTTCGGGCAAAAAAAGTCCAAATTTTTTTCGGCCTCAAAATGTCATAAAAAACGTCATAGTATAGTATGGCGTTTTTTTCGGGCAAAAAAAGTCCAAATTTTTTTCGGCCTCAAAATGTCATAAAAAACGTCATAGTATAGTATGGCGTTTTTTTCGGGCAAAAAAAGTCCAAATTCTTTTCGGCCTCAAAATGTCATAAAAAACGTCATAGTATAGTATGGCGTTTTTTTCAGGCAAAAAAAGACATACTTTAGTATGACCTCAAAATGTCATAAAAAACGTCATAGTATAGTATGGCGTTTTTTTCGGGCAAAAAAAGTCCAAATTTTTTTCGGCCTCAAAATGTCATAAAAAACGTCATAGTATAGTATGGCGTTTTTTTCGGGCAAAAAAAGTCAAAATTTTTTTCGGCCTCAAAATGTCATAAAAAACGTCATAGTATAGTAAGGCGTCAAAATCGGACAAAAAAAGTCATACTTTAGTATGACCTCAAAATGTCATAAAAAACGTCATAGTATAGTATGGCGTTTTTTTCGGGCAAAAAAAGTCCAAATTTTTTTCGGCCTCAAAATGTCATAAAAAACGTCATAGTATAGTATGGCGTTTTTTTCGGGCAAAAAAAGTCCAAATTTTTTTCGGCCTCAAAATGTCATAAAAAACGTCATAGTATAGTATGGCGTTTTTTTCGGGCAAAAAAAGTCCAAATTCTTTTCGGCCTCAAAATGTCATAAAAAACGTCATAGTATAGTATGGCGTTTTTTTCAGGCAAAAAAAGACATACTTTAGTATGACCTCAAAATGTCATAAAAAACGTCATAGTATAGTATGGCGTTTTTTTCGGGCAAAAAAAGTCCAAATTTTTTTCGGCCTCAAAATGTCATAAAAAACGTCATAGTATAGTATGGCGTTTTTTTCGGGCAAAAAAAGTCAAAATTTTTTTCGGCCTCAAAATGTCATAAAAAACGTCATAGTATAGTAAGGCGTCAAAATCGGACAAAAAAAGTCATACTTTAGTATGACCTCAAAATGTCATAAAAAACGTCATAGTATAGTATGGCGTTTTTTTCGGGCAAAAAAAGTCCAAATTTTTTTCGGCCTCAAAATGTCATAAAAAAACGTCATAGTATAGTAAGGCGTTTTTTTCGGGCAAAAAAAGTCCAAATTTTTTTCGGCCTCAAAATGTCATAAAAAACGTCATAGTATAGTATGCCGTTTTTTTCGGGCAAAAAAAGTCCAAATTTTTTTCGGCCTCAAAATGTCATAAAAAACGTCATAGTATAGTATGGCGTTTTTTTCGGGCAAAAAAAGTCCAAATTTTTTTCGGCCTCAAAATGTCATAAAAAACGTCATAGTATAGTAAGGCGTCAAAATCGGACAAAAAAAGTCATGCTTTAGTATGACCTCAAAATGTCATAAAAAACGTCATAGTATAGTATGGCGTTTTTTTCGGGCAAAAAAAGTCCAAATTTTTTTCGGCCTCAAAATGTCATAAAAAACGTCATAGTATAGTATGGCGTTTTTTTCAGGCAAAAAAAGACATACTTTAGTATGACCTCAAAATGTCATAAAAAACGTCATAGTATAGTATGGCGTTTTTTTCGGGCAAAAAAAGTCCAAATTTTTTTCGGCCTCAAAATGTCATAAAAAACGTCATAGTATAGTATGGCGTTTTTTTCGGGCAAAAAAAGTCCAAATTTTTTTCGGCCTCAAAATGTCATAAAAAACGTCATAGTATAGTAAGGCGTCAAAATCGGACAAAAAAAGTCATACTTTAGTATGACCTCAAAATGTCATAAAAAACGTCATAGTATAGTATGGCGTTTTTTTCGGGCAAAAAAAGTCCAAATTTTTTTCGGCCTCAAAATGTCATAAAAAACGTCATAGTATAGTAAGGCGTTTTTTTCGGGCAAAAAAAGTCCAAATTTTTTTCGGCCTCAAAATGTCATAAAAAACGTCATAGTATAGTATGGCGTTTTTTTCGGGCAAAAAAAGTCCAAATTTTTTTCGGCCTCAAAATGTCATAAAAAACGTCATAGTATAGTATGGCGTTTTTTTCGGGCAAAAAAAGTCCAAATTTTTTTCGGCCTCAAAATGTCATAAAAAACGTCATAGTATAGTAAGGCGTCAAAATCGGACAAAAAAAGTCATACTTTAGTATGACCTCAAAATGTCATAAAAAACGTCATAGTATAGTATGGCGTTTTTTTCGGGCAAAAAAAGTCCAAATTTTTTTCGGCCTCAAAATGTCATAAAAAACGTCATAGTATAGTAAGGCGTCAAAATCGGACAAAAAAAGTCATACTTTAGTATGACCTCAAAATGTCATAAAAAACGTCATAGTATAGTATGGCGTTTTTTTCGGGCAAAAAAAGTCCAAATTTTTTTCGGCCTCAAAATGTCATAAAAAACGTCATAGTATAGTATGGCGTTTTTTTCGGGCAAAAAAAGTCCAAATTTTTTTCGGCCTCAAAATGTCATAAAAAACGTCATAGTATAGTAAGGCGTCAAAATCGGACAAAAAAAGTCATACTTTAGTATGACCTCAAAATGTCATAAAAAACGTCATAGTATAGTATGGCGTTTTTTTCGGGCAAAAAAAGTCCAAATTTTTTTCGGCCTCAAAATGTCATAAAAAACGTCATAGTATAGTATGGCGTTTTTTTCGGGCAAAAAAAGTCAAAATTTTTTTCGGCCTCAAAATCTCATAAAAAACGTCATAGTATAGTATGGCGTTTTTTTTTGGCCAAAAAAAGTCAACAATTTTTTTCACCTCAAAATGTCATAAAAAACGTCATAGTATAGTATGGCGTTTTTTTTTGGCCAAAAAAAGTCAACAATTTTTTTCACCTCAAAATGTCATAAAAAACGTCATAGTATAGTATGGCGTTCTTTTCGGGCAAAAAAAGTCAACATTTTTTTCGGCCTCAAAATCTCATAAAAAACGTCATAGTATAGTATGGCGTTTTTTTTCGGGCAAAAAAAGTCAACATTTTTTTCGGCCTCAAAATCTCATAAAAAACGTCATAGTATAGTATGGCGTTTTTTTCGGCCAAAAAAAGTCAAAAAATTTTTTGGCCTCAAAATCTCATAAAAAACGTCATAGTATAGTAAGGCGTCAAAATCGGCCAAAAAAAGTCAAAAAATTTTTTCGCCTCAAAATCTCATAAAAAACGTCATAGTATAGTATGGCGTTTTTTTCGGCCAAAAAAAGTCAAAAAATTTTTTGGCCTCAAAATGTCATAAAAAACGTCATAGTATAGTATGGCGTTTTTTTTCGGGCAAAAAAAGTCAACATTTTTTTCGGCCTCAAAATCTCATAAAAAACGTCATAGTATAGTATGGCGTTTTTTTCGGCCAAAAAAAGTCAAAAAATTTTTTGGCCTCAAAATCTCATAAAAAACGTCATAGTATAGTATGGCGTTTTTTTCGGCCAAAAAAAGTCAAAAAATTTTTTGGCCTCAAAATCTCATAAAAAACGTCATAGTATAGTATGCCGTTTTTTTCGGCCAAAAAAAGTCAACAATTTTTTTCACCTCAAAATCTCATAAAAAACGTCATAGTATAGTATGGCGTTTTTTTCGGCCAAAAAAAGTCAAAATTTTTTTCGGCCTCAAAATCTAATAAAAAACGTCATAGTATAGTATGGCGTTTTTTTCGGGCAAAAAAAGTCAACATTTTTTTTCACCTCAAAATCTCATAAAAAACGTCATAGTATAGTATGGCGTTTTTTTTTGGCCAAAAAAAGTCAAACATTTTTTTGGCCTCAAAATCTCATAAAAAACGTCATAGTATAGTATGCCGTTTTTTTCGGGCATAAAAAGTCAACATTTTTTTCGGCCTCAAAATGTCATAAAAAACGTCATAGTATAGTATGGCGTTTTTTTCGGGCAAAAAAAGTCAAAAAATTTTTCGGCCTCAAAATATCATAAAAAACGTCATAGTATAGTAAGGCGTCAAAATCGGCCTAAAAAAGTCAAAAAAAATTTTCACCTCAAAATCTCATAAAAAACGTCATAGTATGGCGTTTTTTTCGGGCAAAAAAAGTCAAAATTTTTTTCGGCCTCAAAATCTCATAAAAAACGTCATAGTATAGTATGGCGTTTTTTTCGGGCAAAAAAAGTCAAAAATTTTTCGGCCTCAAAATCTCATAAAAAACGTCATAGTATAGTATGCCGTTTTTTTCGGCCAAAAAAAGTCAACATTTTTTTCGGCCTCAAAATATCATAAAAAACGTCATAGTATAGTATGGCGTTTTTTTCGGGCAAAAAAAGTCAACATTTTTTTCGGCCTCAAAATATCATAAAAAACGTCATAGTATAGTAAGGCGTCAAAATCGGCCTAAAAAAGTCAAAAAAAATTTTCACCTCAAAATCTCATAAAAAACGTCATAGTATAGTATGCCGTTTTTTTCGGCCAAAAAAAGTCAAAAAATTTTTTGGCCTCAAAATCTCATAAAAAACGTCATAGTATAGTATGCCGTTTTTTTTCGGGCAAAAAAAGTCAACATTTTTTTCGGCCTCAAAATCTCATAAAAAACGTCATAGTATAGTATGGCGTCAAAATCGGGCAAAAAAAGTCAAAAAAAAATTTCACCTCAAAATCTCATAAAAAACGTCATAGTATAGTATGGCGTTTTTTTCGGCCAAAAAAAGTCAACAATTTTTTTCACCTCAAAATCTCATGAAATACTTCATAGTATAGTATGGCATCAAAATCGGCCTAAAAAAGTCAAAAAAAAATTTCACCTCAAAATCTCATAAAAAACGTCATAGTATAGTATGGCGTTTTTTTCGGCCAAAAAAAGTCAACATTTTTTTCGGCCTCAAAATCTCATAAAAAACATCATAGTATAGTATGGCGTTTTTTTCGGCCAAAAAAAGTCAAAAAATTTTTCGGCCTCAAAATCTCATAAAAAACGTCATAGTATAGTATGGCGTCAAAATCGGCCAAAAAAAGTCAAAAAAAAATTCACCTCAAAATCTCATAAAAAACGTCATAGTATAGTATGGCGTTTTTTTCGGCCAAAAAAAGTCAACATTTTTTTCGGCCTCAAAATCTCATAAAAAACGTCATAGTATAGTATGGCGTTTTTTTCGGCCAAAAAAAGTCAAAAAATTTTTTGGCCTCAAAATCTCATAAAAAACGTCATAGTATAGTATGGCGTTTTTTTCGGGCAAAAAAAGTCAACATTTTTTTCGGCCTCAAAATCTCATAAAAAACGTCATAGTATAGTATGGCGTCAAAATCGGCCTAAAAAAGTCAAAAAAAATTTTCACCTCAAAATCTCATAAAAAACGTCATAGTATAGTATGGCGTTTTTTTCGGCCAAAAAAAGTCAACAATTTTTTTCACCTCAAAATCTCATAAAAAACGTCATAGTATAGTAAGGCGTTTTTTTTCGGGCAAAAAAAGTCAAAAATTTTTTTCGCCTCAAAATCTCATAAAAAACGTCATAGTATAGTATGCCGTTTTTTTTTGGCCAAAAAAAGTCAAACATTTTTTTGGCCTCAAAATCTCATAAAAAACGTCATAGTATAGTATGGCGTTTTTTTCGGGCATAAAAAGTCAACATTTTTTTCGGCCTCAAAATGTCATAAAAAACGTCATAGTATAGTATGGCGTTTTTTTCGAGCAAAAAAAGTCAAAATTTTTTTCGGCCTCAAAATCTCATAAAAAACGTCATAGTATAGTAAGGCGTTAAAATCGGCCTAAAAAAGTCAAAAAAAAATTTCACCTCAAAATCTCATAAAAAACGTCATAGTGTAGTATGGCGTTTTTTTCGGGCAAAAAAAGTCAAAAAATTTTTTGGCCTCAAAATCTCATAAAAAACGTCATAGTATAGTATGGCGTTTTTTTCGGGCAAAAAAAGTCAACATTTTTTTCGGCCTCAAAATCTCATAAAAAACGTCATAGTATAGTATGGCGTCAAAATCGGCCTAAAAAAGTCAAAAAAAATTTTCACCTCAAAATCTCATAAAAAACGTCATAGTATAGTATGGCGTTTTTTTCGGCCAAAAAAAGTCAACAATTTTTTTCACCTCAAAATCTCATAAAAAACGTCATAGTATAGTAAGGCGTTTTTTTTCGGGCAAAAAAAGTCAAAAATTTTTTTCGCCTCAAAATCTCATAAAAAACGTCATAGTATAGTATGCCGTTTTTTTTTGGCCAAAAAAAGTCAAACATTTTTTTGGCCTCAAAATCTCATAAAAAACGTCATAGTATAGTATGGCGTTTTTTTCGGGCATAAAAAGTCAACATTTTTTTCGGCCTCAAAATGTCATAAAAAACGTCATAGTATAGTATGGCGTTTTTTTCGAGCAAAAAAAGTCAAAATTTTTTTCGGCCTCAAAATCTCATAAAAAACGTCATAGTATAGTAAGGCGTTAAAATCGGCCTAAAAAAGTCAAAAAAAAATTTCACCTCAAAATCTCATAAAAAACGTCATAGTGTAGTATGCCGTTTTTTTCGGGCAAAAAAAGTCAAACAATTTTTCGGCCTCAAAATCTCATAAAAAACGTCATAGTATAGTATGCCGTTTTTTTCGGCCAAAAAAAGTCAAAAATGTTTTCGGCCTCAAAATCTCATAAAAAACGTTATAGTATAGTATGGCGTTTTTTTTTAGCCAAAAAAAGTCAAACATTTTTTTGGCCTCAAAATCTCATAAAAAACGTCATAGTATATAAAAAGTCAACATTTCTTTCGGCCTCAAAATGTCATAAAAAACGTCATAGTATAGTATGCCGTTTTTTTCGGGCAAAAAAAGTCAAAATTTTTTTCGGCCTCAAAATCTCATAAAAAACGTCATAGTATAGTAAGGCGTCAAAATCGGCCAAAAAAAGTCAAAAAAAAATTTCGCCTCAAAATCTCATAAAAAACGTCATAGTATAGTATGGCGTTTTTTTCGGGCAAAAAAAGTCAACATTTTTTTTCACCTCAAAATGTCATAAAAAACGTCATAGTATAGTATGCCGTTTTTTTCGGCCAAAAAAAGTCAAAATTTTTTTCGGCCTCAAAATGTCATAAAAAACGTCATAGTATAGTAAGGCGTCAAAATCGGCCTAAAAAAGTCAAAAAAAATTTTCACCTCAAAATCTCATAAAAAACGTCATAGTATAGTATGGCGTTTTTTTCGGCCAAAAAAAGTCAAAAAATTTTTTGGCCTCAAAATCTCTTAAAAAACGTCATAGTATAGTATTGCGTTTTTTTCAGGCAAAAAAAGTCAACATTTTTTTCGGCCTCAAAATCTCATAAAAAACGTCATAGTATAGTATGCCGTTTTTTTCGGCCAAAAAAAGTCAAACAATTTTTTTCACCTCAAAATCTCATAAAAAACGTCATAGTATAGTATGGCGTTCTTTTCGGGCAAAAAAAGTCAAAATTTTTTTCGGCCTCACAATGTCATAAAAAAAACGTCATAGTATAGTATGCCGTTTTTTTCGGGCAAAAAAAGTCAAAAATTTTTTCGGCCTCAAAATCTCATAAAAAACGTCATAGTATAGTAAGGCGTCAAAATCGGCCAAAAAAATTCAAATTTTTTTTCACCTCAAAATCTCATAAAAAACGTCATAGTATAGTATGCCGTTTTTTTCGGGCAAAAAAAGGCAAAAATTTTTTTGGCCTCAAAATGTCATAAAAAACGTCATAGTATAGTAAGGCTTTTCCTTCGGCCAAAAAAAGTCAAAAAAAATTTTCACCTCAAAATGTCATAAAAAACGTCATAGTATAGTATGCCGTTTTTTTCGGCCAAAAAAAGTCAAATTTTTTTTTAGGCCTCAAAATCTCATAAAAAACATAATAGTATAGTAAGGCGTCAAAATCGGCCAGAAAAAGTCAAAAAAAATTTTGGCCTCACAATGCCATAAAAAATGTCATAGTATAGTAAGCCGTCAAAATCGGCCAAAAAAAGTCAAAATTTTTTTCGGCCTCAAAATCTCATAAAAAACGTCATAGTATAGTATGGCGTTTTTTTCGGCCAAAAAAAGTCAACAATTTTTTTCGGCCTCAAAATGTCATAAAAAAAACGTCATAGTATAGTATGCCGTTTTTTTCGGCCAAAAAAAGTCAAATTTTTTTTTAGGCCTCAAAATCTCATAAAAAACGTCATAGTATAGTAAGGCGTCAAAATCGGCCAAAAAAAGTCAAATTTTTTTTCACCTCAAAATCTCATAAAAAACGTCATAGTATAGTATGCCGTTTTTTTCGGGCAAAAAAAGGCAAACATTTTTTTAGCCTCAAAATGTCATAAAAAACGTCATAGTATAGTAAGGCTTTTCCTTCGGCCAAAAAAAGTCAAAAAAAATGTTCACCTCAAAATGTCATAAAAAACGTCATAGTATAGTATGCCGTTTTTTTCGGCCAAAAAAAGTCAAATTTTTTTTTAGGCCTCAAAATCTCATAAAAAACATAATAGTATAGTAAGGCGTCAAAATCGGCCAGAAAAAGTCAAAAAAAATTTTGGCCTCACAATGCCATAAAAAATGTCATAGTATAGTAAGCCGTCAAAATCGGCCAAAAAAAGTCAAAAAATTTTTTGGCCTCAAAATGTCATAAAAAAATGTCATAAAAAAACGTCATAGTATAGTAAGGCGTCAAATAAATAATTAAATAAATATATATATATATATATATATACACACACACACATATATATTTTTTTAAATTTTATTTACTTTTATGTATAGGATGGATGCTGGAAGTGTCCATCCTTATGGTCCACAGGACATTTGTGTCTATACACTGCAGTCACAGATAGAATATAATAGAATGCCTTTTATAGTCATTATACATCTTTTACATGCACGAGATGAAAAGCATCTCCTTCTTCAGTGCAACATGTATAAATATACAACATAGAATAGAATAACATAAGATTAAGTAAGATTAAATAAGTTTAGTGCAAGTCGAAAAATATATAAAAAGAAAGCTATACAACAATATGAAGAGAGTTAAAAAAAACAAAATACTAGGGGGCTAAGGTGCACAGTTCAAGAAAGTATGGGTTATTGCACATTAATGAATATTGCACAGTATACAGATATTTTCAGATATTGCACAGTGAATGGATAGAAGGAGGTCCCGGGGCTCAGGGGAATAGACTGTGGGGTTCAGTGCGTGTGAGTTCAGTATGGTTATGAAGATAATATGACATTCAGTATTTGATGTGCTCTATTCTTAACCAGTCCCTTTTCCTCTAACATCTGTTTATAGAGTAGTCCTCTGTAAAAGTGCTTCAAGAATAAAAAACAGAAATTGACTTGAAATAGAAGGTGAGAGCAGATCAGATATGCAATATCTACCGATGACTTGTGCTTAAGAGTTAAATGTGTACAGAAAAGGCAATCATTCACAAAAAAAAATGGATTTGTGGAAATCCTTTCTGTGAAGGTAGAAAGGGAAGATTTAAAACGCTGAATGGGAGGAAAGCGCGTTGATGAAAAAGAGCTAGTCAAGCTTAAAGAAATATGAGGGCTTGGCGTACCCTGCTCAAGAGGTGAATTTGCTTTCTGATAGTTTATGGTCACTGCTGTTTCCTGTGTACTGAGTAATGAAGACTTATTCAAAATACCGTGTTTTCAGTTTGACTCTCAAGTTAAAACTCTGATGTTTGATTATGTCTGATGAGTATTTGCCAAATGAACCAAACCCCAGTTCTGTTCATTCTGACCCACACTGTGGCCTTTGAGTGTTCATTTAAAACTTGAGATTTTGGGGGGGGGGGGCAGTTGATAAAACTCTCTGAGTCTTAATATTAAATGAAAGGAATTTCACTCTGTGTCAGTCAGCCAAGCAGAAAATTGAACGGAGGCGCTCCATTGAAAACCGCAATGCAAAACTCTGTTCTGTAGGCAGACTAGATACAAGAAAGGTGACCCAGAGGAGGAAGTTATTACTAGTTTCTGATGATGAACTCAAAATATAGTCGCTATCACAAGCTCCCTGCTCTAATAATTTCTGACACGCTCTGCTCTGAGAATACAGCATGAAAGGGGTTTCGTAAGAGTTCATTTGGGGCTTTGGATTGCAGCCAAACATTTTATCCTAGAAGAGATAAATAAGGAATCTCGGTGATGTAACAGTACCAGCGGTAGCTTAGACAAAAAAGACGTTTTAAGTCACGTCAATGATTACATTCAAAGCCCTTTTTTTAATGAGGTCAATGGTTTTGGTTTAGCCTTTTAGCTCGTCATCGATCTAGCTGGTATTTTGGAGTTAGGTGCTGCGTTGTGAGCAGTCATTGATAGTGTTATCAAAGGATGTAGGAACAGCGAGCATTAAGGTTTGTAATCCTGAAGATTATAATAACATCAAAAATTGGATTGTTACTGGTAGAATCCACCATTCCCACATGGAATTCAAATAGTGCACTCAGGACCAAGGAAATCACTGGACATTATACATGTATGTATCAGAGGTGATTGTTATAGAATGTTGCTGTGTTAACATTAGTATTTAACTGTGTAAACATTGGTATATTACATACTATACAACCTTGAGACCAAGGAGAGGACTTTTTAAAAACACTAGTTGACACATTTACATTTTTCCCAAGAATTAACTCCTAAGCCAATAAGGACAAGAAGTAATCAAAGTGCTCACAAAAAATGGATGCAAAATATTTGTACCAGTAACCACAGGTGTTGCCAAATCAAGCAGGGCTGAAATCTTTTATCATTTGAAACATCTAGAAAGCCATGTTGGCCTCTTCTGAAGAGCTGAATCCAAACTTGCTAGAACAGATGATGAACCATATGTGGTGTATAAAAGATGACAGTGTATGATCACAGAGCCGTAGACCACAGTCTGTAAGCAAGTGAACTGAAACTAACTGATAACTGTTTTTCTTCTTCCTCTTTCCAGTCTCCCAGCAGCCAGGAAGTATGCAGGGATTCGGGGTCAACGGGATGACAGGTGGTGACCCAGGGGTTACCATGACACACCCGGCGTACGCGGCACAGCCTGGCTCCGCCCACATGATGATGGCCTCCTATCCCCCTCCTCCGTCCTACTGCAACCACCCACCGCCGCCCTACGAACAAATATTTCAAAACAGCGATAAGAAGTAATGTCTGCAAGGCACAAAGGAGATCGAACTTGACAAGGCAAGAGGGACGGAGGGAAGGATGCAGGGAAGGATTTCGGACGTAAAACTTGGAAAACACACACACACACACATACGTTTCATCTGGAGTGTTTAATTTACTCTTGGTTTATGTGGATCTATGTGTACAGTGACCGTACCAGCCTCGTTGAACTGAGGACAGGTGAAGGTTTTGGATTCACCCACTGTCACCTCCCTCCTCCACCCTCCCAGTGCAACTACAGCCATAACTGTGCGAAGTGAATCAGAAAACGCCTGTCAAAGTCGTAATGTATTAAAATGCTGGATATATGATTTTTAATTGAAAGTAATTATAAAAAAAAAATAAAAAAAAAAGACACTGATATACAGTGTCGGTTCTTAAAACCAGTCCCAAGGATGACACCAACTTATTTTCCATCCAGCATTTTACTGCACCCTGAGCTTTTTACTAAATGATGAGTTCTCGATACATTTTTAATCACAGTATGTGTAGTCCAGTTAT
Organism: Toxotes jaculatrix; assembly: GCF_017976425.1. Taxonomy (NCBI): domain Eukaryota; kingdom Metazoa; phylum Chordata; class Actinopteri; family Toxotidae; genus Toxotes; species Toxotes jaculatrix. The sequence continues at coordinate 16,396,357 of NC_054413.1, read as the reverse complement.
GTAATGACATAATGAGCAGCCACAGCAGTCACTGGCTCATTCTCCTTTTAGCAGCAATGAAGGCTTTTAGTTGAATCAGACATTGTCAGTGACGCAGAGATGGAAAAATAGTTGATGGTACCTGGTTCTTGCCTCTCGCCCGTAGTCAGCTGGGATAGACTCCTGCTCCCCCGCGACCCTGACGGATCAATCGGTATAGAAAATGGATGGATGGACTGTAGGCCTACATTACAGAGAAATACTTCAAATTAATACAATAAATAAATGAGTAGACGGTTGAATGTGAGATTTAAATAACAGGGAGAGGAAGGAGAGAAGTGTATTCTTCTGCTCTGTGAGTGTGATGTTGTGATGTTGAGGGTGATTGTGCTGTGGATGAGCTGCAGTGCTGATCCACGTCCCTCATCTGAGATTCCTGCTGAATCACTGAGTGTTATGCGCCAAGAGCCTCATACACACCGAGCGAGCTCAGAGTGGCTCAGGGCAGCTTCAGGAAACTGGCTGTTTAAATCAGTGGAAATCTCGTGAAGAGGAGAATCAGTTGCTCGACCGGCTGTTTAGCATCACTCACGTTATCTGATGCCATTTAAATGTTGCGTTCGTCTCCTTAAGATGTTTAGTTTTCCTTCAAGGGGCTGCCTGCAACAAACATCCCAAACATGTTAATGGTGAAATACTGGATTGGAAGAATATGGTTAAGTTGTCAGGGCGACAGTTTCTGCTCAGGTAAATCAAATCTTAACTGCAATTCAAACAGTTTTTTCAATGCGGTTATAGCAATATCTAATGAAAATCAGAGGAAAGGGAGGATGAGAAGGGAAGGACTTGGCTTTATCAGGACTTTATGTAAATTATATTTAAAAAAAACTTAAGATTTAACTAAATTACTGTTCATTGACTTATTTGACAGTGCACTTAGTTTGGCTGCCTTTTCATCAGTAGAATATGTTGATTTTTATTTAATTTTTTGTCTAAACGACTTCACCCCTTGGTTGGTACGATAAGTCTGTTACAGTCGTGCTCTGGGACATCCTGCTGAATATATAGCTAAATGTTCTCAGCAGAACGTCCACCCTTCCTGTAGTAGAGATGAAAATGAAGGCAGCAGGTTCAGAGGCAGGTAGAACCTCTCCAGCACACACATGTTACAGCTGTGTTTATTAGAGCGAGCGTACACTTAGCAACGAGGGATTCACTACTCTGTGCTAACATACGATGTCTGGCCCTGATCCATGTATGTATTATTGCACTGCATGGCATCTTCATCACAGATCAGCTCATGAAATTTGTTTTGTTGTGTAGATGTGTTGGTTGGTGGATTTGTTACCTGTAGACAGAGGCAGACCAGCTGTTTCCCCCTGTGCCCAGTCTGAATGCTAAGCTAAGCTAACTGGCTATTGGCTGTAGCTTCACAGATGTCTGATATCAATCTTTCCATCTTAACAAGAAAGCAAACTATGCCTTTCATCACAAGTATTGTTGCAATAAATCTTCTGGCCACTGTTGGCAGCTCTGTCTGAATAAATAATCCTTTTTTTTCCCCTTTAAACCTCCTTTTTTTAGTATTTTTTTAAACAGTGTTCCTGTAACAAATTCTATGAGCAGCTCTGTGACTTAGTAGTTTATGGTCCTGGATCAGGGCTGTGCAATTTCACCAAGTGTGACCATTTCTATGCCAAAAAAATAAATTAAAAAAATCAGGATTTATGCCAAAACTCTGTACTTATCAGGCTGGAAAAGGCTTTAAAGTCAGAGTGAAAGCCCTGATAACAACAGAATAAATAATAATTTATACAAATTGAAATCTAATATATTTGTCTCATTAGAATCAGTGAAAATTAACCAGCCTGTATCCCAACTATCACACGACTGAGCAAACAAGTGTATCTGTTCAAATTTGGATCACAATTGAATTTACATGTACTCACTCACGGTTCCTTATTGCTTGTGTTAAGAGAATCTTGAGACGTCCCGGGATTTGACTCCTCACTGCGTGTTTGTAAAAAAGAAGAAAAAAAAAAAAAGGTCAAAAACATTGTAGCTCTAGTGTGTACAGAGTGACGTGTGTCATTTTGCTGAAGAACAGAATGACTGCTCCAGTGGGGTAGCTCATGATTTTGTTTCTCTTTCGGACTTTTGTGCTGCAATTAAAAAACACAAACAAACAAAAAAAAAACTTAGCTGATGATGTGGTAGTTTCAAGAGGTAGCCGAGCTCTCTCTGTAGCGTAGTATTGTCCCCCACCGCCAATCCCAATTGATGCACTCCCTCGGTGAGCACCGACCACGCTGAAAACACAATGGGCCTTATTCATTCATTAAAAAAATTGTTAAGATGCGAGGAATTTGAGAACGCCTCAGGTTCCTCTGGCAGGTGCCGCGCCAATCTGTTTCAAAACAAAAAATAAAAACCCTTTTATTTAATCACTTTTTTTTTTTCTTTTTAGAAAAATTAAATTAAATAATTGATATTTGTTCTCATTATTATGACTTGGTGTCTGATAAAAATGACATGGCATCTTATAATAATGAGAAACTTAACATCATTTAGTTACTGTCACATAATAAGACACTAAATCATTTTTATGATGTGCCAAGTCATAACAAGTTACCAAATCATCAGATACGCTTTTGAGATGGTATGTGTATATTATGGGATATATTATGAGATGTGTCTCATAATTCTGAATTAGTTTCCATTAAAATGAAAAAAAAAAAATAATAAATGTGGGTGTACTTCTTCCTTTTTCATGCCCAGTTGTGATATACATAATTTAAAGAATGACCACAGCCTGTCCTGAAGTTAACTCCCCTTGTGGCACCAGATGTGGTTGTAAAAGCTCTGTGCAACAGAAAAGCCTGAATTGACTCTTTGTTAGGGTAATTTAATTGTCACTTGCTCATTTTCAGTTTTAAATATTGTTTTACGGCATTTTGGAGGGGATTCCTGCCCTGATCCACCCTGCTCTCAACACAGTTGTGGTGATTCTCCACAGTGAAAGAACATCTGTAGAGCACACAAGTCTGTAGATTCAATGGGAGGCCTCTTCAGAGACTCTCCTGACCCCAGTCTGGTTTCTGGGCTCCTGAAGGAAACCACTAGCAGGTTTTAGAACGAGCCTGGGGCCCCTTCCAGCAACAGAGTCTCTTTTGGTCTCAGGCTGTTTGATATTGGAAATACATAGCACAATATTAGCAAAGGTGTTGTGTTTAATTATGTCAAACTATGCAACAGATTCTGTAATTGGTAAAGCATCTGAACCCTGTGTTCTCTCTCCCTTGTTAACTTCATGTCCTTTTCATCTGCTTTGAGGATTTCAACATAAAGAAAAAAAAAACATTATACATTGTGAAATATGTAAATAAACCTCACTTCTGATAAAATGTGATCCTGACTCGTGGATTTTATATCATTTCACTGCATTTACATTCAAACTGAACTACTTCGTTTACATTTGCTTAACTGCACTATTTACATATTATATGCAGATGACAGACTTTAAACTCAACATAATACAGTTTGGTGTATAAGACCACCACAAAGATCTTAATAATAAACATCTAGTTGAATCAATGCATTTTTAAAAATGAACATTGTGTGAAGCTTGAATTTATGATCTAAGAATTTGCAGCTATGGAAGTGACCCTGAGTTCTGAGTGAATCAATTCTTCATCAACTATTAGGCCCTGTTCTGAAAATGGTTGGAAATGTCCTCCTCATTACCTCCAGTTTCTTTGTGAAATAACAGGGAGCAAAGTGTTAGGAGCAGGTCTCAGTGACAGAAGAAACATTCACCACAGCACCAAAGTGGTAGCAACCAGTCCCCTGACAGATAACCAGTAGGCTAATGTTAAAGTTTTAAAGCTTTCTTACCTGGAAAACATGACCATCGCTCTTTCATTTCAAACATCCAAGCTCAATCAAGTGTTTCCACTTTCTGTAAACAGGAACAAAGCTGTCAAAAAGTGCAGGAACAAAATTATGAACAGATATTCTGAACTTTTTTTTTTTTTTTTTGTGCACAGATAAATAATATTTTGTAAAGCAAACATTTTCACACAAGGACCAATTGAATTTGAGCAAAACGAAAATCACTGTGCTGAACAGCTTCATTTGTGTTGTGCCTGACGGACACAGCGAGCCACCATGAGAGCCTGTTAAAGGATTGGAGTAGGACATTTTTGATTAGCTGTTTCATCGCACACAAAAGGGATTTGTTTGCTTAATCAATTTGATCTTTAATTATCATTTCTCTATAAATTGTCCTATGTGCGTACAAAAATCTTAAATCTGTGCTCAAAATGCCCCCTTACACACAAAATCGAGGAACAAACACGACCATATTTCTAGAAAGCAACATATGTGAAGTAATTTTGTGTGAAATCATACTAATAAAACAAGAAACGAGTTTTACAGAAGCTCTGTTCATTTTATTTCCAACAACATCAAACCTTGCTTGAATTCCCTCACATGACCTTCGTAAGCACTGAAAGCATGTTAAGAAGAACAATTAAGACATGTTACTCTGCTCTGACACTGAAGCCAAAGAGTTCAATGAGGAAAAATAAACTTACACCTTCATTACTTGACACCAATTAGGCTGAGTCAGAACAAATAGACAGGGACAAAGGTCAAACACGAAACACATCTCCACTAATGTCCAGAGTCCTCGCTGCTGGGACCGGCAGCAAAGGACAGATCACCACCAAACACATTTATAAAGGACCAGTGAACCTGGAAACACACTAACAGAAGAACACACACACACACACACGCGCACACACACACGCAGTTTTATATGTGACATTATCCTCATGCAATGACATTCGTGACGAGATCTCCGCAAGAGAATTAGGCATTTATGTGCATTCATGTGCTGTCGGAAATACTGGATATACTGTACAGGTATCATTTTTGGATTTTAACTCTATGTTGATATCACACAGTCCATGGCGACCATCTAAGCACAGGGCTGCATTATAGTTGAGCCTAAAAGTGACATATGGAGTGCAGATTAAACTAAACCTACTCAACTGCCTAATGTGGGAAGTCTGATGAAAAAAAAACCATACACTCTAAGTAATAACATAATATACTGTGCAGCAGAGAGTTTTAACTTAGATAATGTTTTACATAATGTTTCAATGGTGACAAGGCTATTGAGAAAACCTGGTAGCAAAACGTTTTTGCATGTTATTACATTGTTTTTAATTCAGTTTTTTGCTGCAGCTGTTTCAGGCAACCCTTTTTGGCAATCGCTATGCAGTCCCTGATTGTGTTATTTCAGAATGGGATTTTTCTTGAAGTATTTGTTTATTCAGTAAGTGGTTGGATTACTAGCATTCAGCCATACATTTACGAAACATGTCATTTTTAAGCCTAGCTCTGATACGATACTGAACCCAGATGGCACCTGAACCGACGTGGTAGCAACACCCTGCAGCCTGTCTTATTTCTAGATGGTACACAAAATAATAAAAGTTGGGGGCACAACTATCTGAGCTAATAATGCAGATATTACTTCGGATGCAGATTTCATTAAACCACAACATGAGTAGTTCTCACTATCAGGTTTGAGTCTGCTAATCTAACCCAAATGATATATATGCCAGTATGCTTCAACACCTCCGTGTTTGGCTCCATTTCTGTTCAAAAACCTCATGAATGTGCACAAGACAGATGTCTGATTTTACAGCTGTTTATGTACATTAAGCAGTAGTAGGTGAAGTAACGACCTAAAGTGAGGGACACCTGAGAAACAGGATTAGCACATGTTGTGGTAGAGAAAGTTTAACGCCAGTAGCAACGCCTTTGTACTTAAGCTGACAAAAGTGGACATGGTTTAAAAACACAAATTTTAGGCCTTTCCCCTTCCTAAATTACTTAAACCATCACGGCATAATCTATCGTACCCAAATGAATGTGTGGCAATACCTACAACTGAATTATTTATTTTATAATGTACTGATACCTGACTGAACGCCAACACGTGCTGCAAGCTAACAAGCTAGCTTGGACTGGTTTTCAATAAAACAAGGCTTTGTTTTTCCCGGTACCTAAAAAAACAAATGGAAAAAACTTCTTTAGCAGAAGACTTTTAACTTTTATTTAAATTAATCAGACACTCGTCATATTGTGGGAAAAAAAATCATCTCACTTAAAATTTCCTACCTAGATAACTAGCTACCTAGCTAGTACAGTTTCTATGCCACAAAAAACCTAAATACCACATACATTTCTCATTTGTCAAGGAATCACTGACAATTGACAATTGTGAATGTATGGTATGCTTGGCTTTCATACTTCAAACTGAAATTAAAATTCAGTTTTGCTAAGAAAATTGCTAAGAAATTTCTACATGAAAATAACTTACCATAAATAAGAAGTTTTTTTGTTAGCTGTTGCTTAACTTAAACCCCATCTGCAATTTCAGCACTTCCCTCATGACGTCTGGTGGTAATGAATGCTGTCAGATGGCCAATCTTGTAAAGGGACAGAAGGTTTAAATAGCTAAAGACTGATAGCTAACGTTTGACTTTACAGCTGATACACGGGTCGTCTTCGCAATAAGCAGTACAAAGCCAGTTTGGACTTCTCAGTGAAACGAAAGATGAGACAAACTCCCTCGCCCCCCCTCCAATATGTGACAAATACCTGGAGAACTGCAACAGCACAGCTACAAATACAGGAAGAGGAAATCACTACATTGACAGGATATGAGGCACCAGAAGCCATTTACGGTGAGCATGCAGGGGCATAGAAATACCAAAACAGCTTTAGTTCACTTCACTTCACACACGCGCACACACACACTCACACACACCCTCTTTCTTGGCCTAGGTGCTACGATATTAAAGGCTGAGGGCTTAGGGTGTGTTCCTCTGTGTCCATGCCAGATGGCAATAAACTGTAATGGGTGACGAGGGACGACAGGGGACCTCTGAGCCATAGGACCACAAGAATGACAGGAAGCTGCACAGGAAGCAAGTGACCGGCCGCAAGAAGAGAAATATCCATTAACACTGTCCTCTTCAGTGCTGTTTTTGTTTTCACTGCATCAACAAGATTCAACCTGCAGTTTTGTCCAAAAATAATCTTCCCTTTATCCTTATTGATATTTCTTTGATTTGCACTTTGCTTAGTTCCAGTCTCCTCTTTAACTTCCGTCCAATTTGGTCGCTGCTCACCGATGGCCATGGCTGAAAAGCTATATCACAAACACATACTTGTCCAGTGTTTGAGCAAAAAAAACAAACAAAAAAACTCAAGTTAGCTCCAGAAACCATTTCTCCCTGTCCCCCTTCATCATCCTCAGTCCCGCTAGTTGAGTTGGCAGGTCAAAGTTCAAAAGCCGGGAAACAGGAAGTTTCAGGCTTCGCCATTTCTGAAAGGTAGTGGATGGCCCCCGCCATACCTGAAGAGGAAACACATCCATTACTGCCAGCTAAACATTTCACTGGCCTTCATTCTTGATAAAAGCCACAAGAGGGAAAAAAAAAATGCAGACATTTGTAAAATAATTATATAGCACGTGGACACTCAGACTGGACAGACTGTTGTACCAGCTGTTCTCCGCATAAACACAGGCTAGTTATAATATTAAGATGGAGATTAGTTATTTATTTTGTACACCTCCTGACGGCCATGTGTGAGTGCAACCAAACCTTGCTAATGTATGAGCCGTTAACAGTGATAAGTGTGAGAACTTACTAATACTACTAATTGTGAAACACATATTTCTCAGTGCATGCATTCAGAAATTACACAGGCTTACCTGTATTTATGAAGGATTGGAGGTTAAGTTAAATATATTGTATTAGAGCCTAGATGGATGATAGATGATTCCTTGTTGACCTGCAGTGGAGGCCGTAAAAAAAAGGGCCGCAACTTTGGAAGATACTTCACTGGTTTGGCTAACTCAGACTGCTGAACCCAATATGAACTTTGGACTATATTTTTGCACAGAACAGGGACTTTGGATTTTGTCCCCGATCACTTCCAAAATGTGCACCAATCCTTCAAGAACTTATAGTGAACTTTACGCACAAACTGGGGTACATGCAGACGGTCCTAACAGACACGACACTTGATGACATGGGCCGAAGATGAAATTCGTGCTAAATTTCAGCATGACACATAATGAAATCTACATCAAGATTTATGTGAACGCATAGAGTTAACAGCGAAGGTGGGGTCGTAGAGGAAGCTGTGGCAGTGAACAGTGTTAGCATGAGCGTAGCAGAGTAGTGAGACATTCAAAAGATTACATGCATCAGTGTTACTGGACGTTACTATTCAGCTGGTAGCCAAGCAGCTGATGAAAACGCTGTGTTTCAATAATACAAATCTTCTTATTTGCAAGCCTCTCTGGGTTAATATGAGAGAAATTAATCCCAATATTATTTCGAAAAAAATAACAAATAAGAAGTATATTGTATCTCCACATCTCCAACAATACAAAAAGGAGCTTTTCTGCAGTGTTGTGCTGCCAACTGTGTCTTTAATTCTTTCATCACAGCTAAGTGAAAGGCCACTCTAAGTTCACACAGACAAAACTAGTCAGCCTGCTGTAATATTGGCCTCTGATGGACAGAAGGCTAAATGTCAGAAACACAAATTACAGGTCCGATATTACATCGATTTAGAAGATGTGGTTTCTATGATGGGAAGACAAATGGCTCAGCAGTTTTTTTGTCGGCGTGGTGGAAAGCTGAATAATAAATATTTGGTACCTTCAAAAAGAGAGTAGGGTCTGTCTGGGATGCGACAGCCGTGGGTGCCGTAGTCCAAACACCACTCAGCAAACTGGGGAAAGGTAACAGCAACATGTTTATAGACATTCATTAGTATGTAATTGAGAAAATGCAAAAAAAAAAAGATAGAAAATTATACCTCAAATAATTACTTCATTAAAATGTTGCTACCAACAACACATTTCAGGGAATGAAATGTTCTTTAATTCTATGCTAAGAGAAATAAAAAGCCTCCTTAGATCATTTTAGCGACTGTTGCTATGATAACTCCACTGATGAGATTTTTGGGGAGGAGGACTTGTATGAAATATATAAAATATATCCAGTTAATAGTAAGCATACCATTGGCTACCGGTTGCTAATGGTGAGGAAAATTAGATTTTTAATGTAGTCCTGGCGTGTAACACAATGCAGTTTCTGCTGGTTTCATAACAGAAATAATTAGTTTCACGCTTCATTTGTGTGACGGCTGTTTTGGTCTCAAAAGAAAACTATGAAATAACAGCATTGTGAAATAATGTGACCTCTGATGAGGGTATGTGACATCAGCAGCTTTTAAGGCTGGTAAACACACAATATATGTATCTCAATACTTTTCAACAAGCATCATCTTCCTAGCCTGTTACCATAAACCTTTACCAGTATCTCAGCTGTTATACTACTGCCTTAAGATTACGTCCACTGACTGAGAATCACACTCCAATCAAAACTGATGCAGCAGATCCACAGATATTGTTTTTAGGAACCTGGTGCCTACAATCAAACCACATAAAGATTAAGGGTCAGTACCCACAATGCAACTGGACCGCTGACAGTTTAGCTTGGATGGACATTTGGGTCTGTTACGATAGTAGTGGTTAATGTAGCCTGGAGCCTCTAGCCTCAAGCAGAGATAAGGAATGGAATGCAGAGGTCTGGTAAGCTCACTTCTTTCGAACTCCACACCCCCAAGACTTAAGTAGCATCACTTGAGGACATCTATCAGACTTCACACAGCTCCCTCTGGAGACACAAAAGGCTTTACACAACTATGTTCACATACGCAGCACTGGTTCCCAACAGCCAGAAACACTCTGATGTGGGAAACTGATGGGGTTCCCACTTAAAAGCCGCTTTTATAATTTAATCATGAGCCCCGATGCTCTCTATGGACAAAAAGAATAGAAGTGCATGAAAATGAAGGAAACAGGACAATATAATATCACTGCTCACCAAATAAAGGTTGGAGATGGTAGGGTTGAGACTGAGAGATGTTTTTTTTTGTTGTATTTTTCCTCTTTCTTACCTTGCAGGCCCGGTACAGGTATTTCTTGTCCTGGGTGATCTTGTAAAGGGACAGGAAGGCGTAGCCGTTGCCAGCGGTGCCGTGGCAGATACCGTAGCCTTTCCTGAGCAGGCCGCGCTGCCAGATCACCTCAGCGCATTCTGACGCTTCCTTCAAGTACTTCTCCTCTTTAAACACCTAGAAAAGACACAGATGGAGCCAAATGAAACCTGAGGCAAAGGGGTAGCTTGAACAACCGCTGTTGCTGTAAGACAGGTGACAGGTGTTGTGAGACACCCTTGTACTTAAACAAAACAACAAAAGGTACATGTGTATTTTAACCTAAAACTGTAAAGTCTTAGTCAACACAGGTTTGATTGGTCTGTTGGTCACAAGAATAAATAAATAAATAGGAAATAAATATAAATAAAATATATTTATTTCCCCTGGAAAAGAAATAGATTTAAATTATTAAATTAATATCATAAATGTGTGACTAATGGCTTGTATTAACAACTACAAGCTGACAAGAAAAATCTGGGGGCAGCCCTTGTAATAAAACATAAGCCTCAACCCAAAACAACCAGTATGAGCTATAATCCTTGTATCACTTAAGCCATACACCGTAGAAAACATCTTCCTGACAGGCTGGTTGGTTATGTTGTATCTTTCCCTGGAGAAGAGATGAGAGCAGAGCTGCATAAAAGACTAAATGTTCCCACATGTCCAGACCTCATTAGTAGGTAATAAATCCAAACCAGAGCAGCGCGATGTTTCTACGTTTCATAAAAGAGCCGACAGATTACCTGTCAGCTGATGAGACGAACCGAGACAGGGCGAGAACGCAGTGGAAGTCTGACAGTTTGTCTGATTAGATGCTATTATATTAGCCAGCCTGCAACAGCAGCCTGAGGTCCCTGACGGCTTCAAACAGGAAGCACTTCTTTTAAAAGTTGCAGCTTGTGTACATGAAGCTGCTGCGTAACACAGAGCAAAGTAAAATCCCCCTGTTTATTCACTGCTGGGTAGAATTCAGCGAGATGTCGAACTTGTACATCGTTTTCTTTAGTGTGGTTCCTATGGTTTCCATGGTCACACATCAAAAGCTGTGAGGGCAAAATGGAAAAAAATGGCTGTGATTTTAGGAAGTGGTAACAACTCGCTGATTGAAAGCACCATTAAAGCTCATGTGAAATGGGCACTTGAACTTCCTGGAATACTGCTACATGCTGGAAAACAGTGCTGAGCCAATGTCATCCTACACCAGTGAGCGTAGCTAAAAAGTCCAAGCACAGCCCATTGGTTTACACATAAGAACGACCCCCTCACTGATCTGTTTCGAAGGGAAATACATCACTATTTCGTGAGACAGTTTATCACATAGCTGGTATATTGACAAATTTGTGTTGCATAGCAACATGAATGACGTAAGGCTCCTTGTGTTCTTTGACATCTTCCTATATTACTGGAGATGCTCCAGTGCTTTGCTTGTGTGCAAGATTCTCTTTATAGTAACAGATCTCCATTAGAGATGAGAATATTTGAGAATATGCTCATGTTTTCTGAAAATGACTCCATCACGCAGCCTCTAGTTTGCCGTAAATCGATGTTTGGTGGGTAATAAACTCCATTACGGCAGCCCTAAATGGAATACAGACATTACAGCTGCAAAAGTTTACCTGAAATGTTCCACTAACAAAATAGGCGCATGGTCCCACTGAAACGCTCCTTCCGCAAACACCAAATGGCTGATTGGTTGTTTGTTCTCTTCATTGTGAGCTAGCGATAAGCAATTTAGTCTCTTATTGTGCGTTCCTCCCTGTGGTGCCAAAGAGTCTTTGCATTAGTGAGAGAAATGAGAATACCAGAATAGCTGCATATTAGCTGCCAAGTGGCTCCCTAATTGCCAAGAAAAGAAGAAATTAGCCTGCAATGCATTACTGCAGTGTGTGTGTGTGTGTGTGTGTGTGCACAGTTGGTGTTCAGTCGGGAAGGAAGTAGTCACATCCTAACTTTGTCAACTGCTCACAGCCCTTTAAAATGGCATCATACTACACATTTCAACCTACTGTCCGTGCAGTGCGCAGCTGTGCCACAAGGTGGTAGTGTTGTTCACGTGCTTGAGATGGGCACAGTGGTTTCAAAAGGCTTTAATGACAGGTCTGTTCAGACGGTGCTGCAAGATGCGAACCACACACACAGCCCAAACCACTCTTACCTTATGAGCCATGATGAGCACATGGATGACACCAGGCGCTCCGTGGCACCAGTGAACCAGCCGGTCACTCTCGTTGCTCAGGGATGATGGGAAGTTCCCCGAACGAAACCTCTTGTGGCGGATGTAGTCGATGCTGGGGCGAACCAGCTCTGACAGCATGTCCGGATGGACCTTTGCTCCTGGCTGGAAGACAGAGACAGTGACAGAGCTTAGTTTCATTTCTACCGGTCAACTCAGTTCATGCTGTCCTCTTCTGGAGACACAACACAGAGAAAAGAAACATACTATAACATCTCTGCATAATGTAGTAACATTATTGTCATTTTAGTCATGCAGGGAACCCAAGTTCATGATGTAACTCTCAATCAGCCAGTACACTTCTTCAGAACTGCCTGCAGAACAACTATAAACAATGCTGATTTCTTCGATTGCTCTTTAATTTAATAGCTCTGATTGAGCATAAACTGATCCTCAAGCTTGGATGGATGTGGTTGTCTTGTGTTCCGGCTGCTGCACAGTTTGTGTCTCCACTTATGTGAATGAAAAACACACACACACAAGCATGCACATGCACTAGAGACGCTGTGGCAGGGGGGCTTCCCTTCCCTAGGAGGAGCCCGGGGAGCTGGGGTAGATCAGTTTAAAACGTAACGTAATCATAAAAAAAGCTTCTGCTATATGAAACTAAAGTCCATAACAAATGAATTGCACTGGTAAATATTCTTTTTTTTTTGTTGACTATCAATAAACATTGTTTTTTATGGACATTTCCCAAGTGAATTTCAGGAGATGGACTCGGCACACACCCTCAGATTGATGCAGGAATGAATTATTAATTTCCAACAAGAAGGAGTTCAGTGTGTTAATGAGAACATCAATGAACATGCACAGAGACACAGTAAACTCTGTGGACCGGTTTTAAACGCAAGCAGAATTATCAGAACAGACTCAGTTTCAATTTCTATGAGTGGCACTAATGTGACACTTTTTATGGCACATATATCAAACTATGAAACACAGATGCGAAAACAATTCCTACATCGACTTTCATATCTGTTTTTGATTTAATTTGTTCTCTGATGCTTAATGCAGCCGAGAAATAATTAAGCGGCAGACGAAGATCCACTTCGTGCAGCCCACCACCTTGATAAAATCCCACAAAACGAACTGATTTAGCAAAGCAGTCGACAGCACTTACGTGATGCCTGGTTGTAGGAGTTAGCAGCTCCGCTGGCTCCCAGCCCAGGACAACACAGCCCTCCAAACTTCAGACATTACACCAACGTTAAGCCACCGATGAATGTTCCTTGCTGCAGTTTGTACTGGAATGAGTCCAGTGATGAAATGAATCTTAAGCCAATTTGAGAACATTATCATAAATGAAAGCCACGTGGGTCTAAGCTCTGACTGACGATTATCTTTACTGCACCAAAGTTTATGGGAAATGTGGATCTAATTTAACAAAGTGCCAGTGTTAATATTATGACAACCATTATGTTAGTCTACTTATCTATGCCATGTTTTATGACTGTTTCAGGGATATCCTCTGAGGTGAGATGAGAGATTTAAGTGTAAAGCACATGTGATGCTTACTGAAACCACTTGAATCCCTTCTTCCTAGTTTTTAAATGGCAGACCGACACAGACCGAGCGCGCTGTCGCAGGCAAAATGGCTGATGTGTGAACAAATTAAGTGTGGCACTGCCTTTTCAGTCACAGCAGTGCTGCAGGAACTGTGCACAAGTCAGAACTGCACACAGCTTTAACACAACTAAGACGAACTATGTCTTTGAGACACTGGCTCATCCAGGCAAACATAACCACCATCCTTTCATCCTCCCACCAGCCCGTTGACCCATTCAGCCTCTTGCCCTCTACTCACCTGCATGAGTATGTAGTAGATGCCAGCCAGGCCGTGGGCCGCCCCGATGTACTGCTTTTTGTGCCATTCATAGAGCAGAGGGCAGCGATCTGTCTTCTTCTGCTCCGCTGACATGTTCTTCCCCGATTCCATGATGGCTGTCACCACCTGAAGACCGGAGAGCAAGAGCGAGAGAGAGAGAGAGAGAGAGAGAGAGAGAGAGAGAGAGAGAGAGAGAGAGGGGGGAAGATTTGAGAGGAAAACTAATTGGTCCTTTAGTTGTTTTCATTTCTGAGAACAGGATGTGTCCTCAGGTTTGTCCCGGAGAACATCCACTGAGAGTCCACTGGAATGTTTTATTGAGGTCTGATTTTGTATGACTGTGTAAAGAAGCATGACTCTGAAATCGCATGATAGAAATGAATCAACAGCTTTCTGATGCAGTCTACAAGGTATATTGCAGATATTATTAAGATAATATTAAGAAATATGGAAGATGGTCTTCATTTTAAGGTTAATATATTCTTTTCGATTAGATAAAAAAAAAGCCTTTGCCCCTGTGAGGGACTTTATTTCTCCAACTTTCATATCTCTAACTCAAGTTCTGTGGTTGTCTGAAAATAAAGTATATCTCATTTCCATTTTGAGACCTTGACTCCTTCCACCCTTTCCCCAAAAACCGAGAACACGCATCTTGATGCGATGCCTCTTGTAGATTCAGAGCCTACTACATTTAACCACCGCCTCCTTATACAGCGTAGATTCATGCTGAGTAAACACTGCTGAGGCAGAAAAAGATCTGACACCCGGGATCTCACCTCACTACGCTCGTGTCACAGTAGTTCCAGTGATTCAGATGCAGCGCCAGTTATACAACATGACAACCACACACTGTGGACATCACTACAGAGACAACAGCCCGCCTGTCTCTACACAACTAACCGTACTAGCCGAGGCCTTGGTGTTGTTTTGTAAAAGTTTACACATGAGGTATTACCTCCACGAGCCCTTCTACATCACCGCACAGCCCTATCCAGAAATTATATGCATGGAAAAATCGAAAGAGAGATTCTGAAAGAGTCTTCAAAACTAGAACAGAATTCTTCGAAAGAAGATTGAAGAAATCATCTAATATATCTAACAATATCTAATCAGGATTTGAAGTGACGTCTCCTGCTTTGGAGCTCCTTCCTCTTTGGACTTAAAATCTGTGGAAACACCTTTTTTAAAACGCTGTTCACAACCTGTGTGTGTGTTTAGACTTTAATTCTCTCTTATATTGTGTCTGAATTTTATGTCTTTCTTTTATTATTACAAGGCCCATTGTCACATCTGATCCAAAAAAAAAAAAAAAAAAAAAAAAAAAAAAAATTTATTGATCAGTGATTCAATGTTCTGCTTCTGAAGGATTTTTGTTTCTCCTATTAGCGAGGCGCATTTTGGGAATTCTAGAACTGCATGAAGTTTGCCCTTCCTGCAGTTAATGCATTTAATGCAGTTTAATGCAGTGCACTTTAATGCAGTTAATATGTGTAAAGAGGCCATTGCTGGGCACTAAAATATAAAGAAGCAATTGGTAAATCTGAGTATTAGTTTTAAGGCTGCACATGGTGGGTTCCACTGACATTTCAAATCTGTTTAGGGCTAACTGAGACCTATACATATGCATCAGTGCCTCCCATAATTAAAGGGCCAATGTGGAAATGTGACAGAAGGCCAGGCAAGCCCTGAGAGGAGCAAATTATCTGAGAAGGTCAACAGCTGAACTCAATAAACAGGGGAGCCAGAGATCAAATCATTTTCTCTATGGGCATCGTTTTTGTTTTTTTTCCAAATCAGGCAACCTTTTGGGTCAGTTTGTTGTGTAAAAGTAATTTATTTTTATTTTTTATCTTTTCTCTCTCTGATTGCCTCCACATATGTTGTGTGTTGCAGGCAGATTTGCGAAACAGCAAGCTTCAGCCCGGTAAGGAAACGTTTTGTAATGAATTATATAAATGTTATTAGATTAGATTATATACAGTGTATATGTGTGTTCGTGTGTGTGTTTAGGGGCTGGGGGTTCTGAGTCAGCAGTTTACATTGTCCCAATGCAAGACAGCGTGAGTGAAAAAGAAAGGAAAACAGTTCTGCAGCAGCAGCAGTAACACCTCCCTCATGACAAAGCAGATTTAGAGCCAGCGTGTTCATTTACACATCCCTTCACTTCTATACATCCATACTGCCATCACTCCCTCTGCTTGCCTCAAATGCTCCTTTCTTTCTCCCTACAACAACTAATTCTTCAAAACATACATTTCCCGGTGTGTGGAAATCAAAACTAAATCAAAACATTTAGTTTTATTTAAATTTATCCACACGTATGAATATTCAAGGCTTTCCGCATACATTTAACTTTAACTGACCCTTTCTCACACAAACACAAAAGCCTCAATAAGCAATCAGTCGTTTCTGTTAAAGGGAGAAAATGTTATTCAGGGGAAATGAATCTGTTTGCCATGTAAATTAATCACTGCAAACAAACCGGAGCCAGTGGGATTCAGCACCGAGGGGATTGGACAGGCCCTGACTGTAACTGGCTAAACAGATTCAAACTAATTAAATTAAATATTCAAATTCTTCATGTGCATCTGAAGTGATTCAGACTCAGACTGTGTCAGTGCTGTCAGAACAAGCAGAGGCTGGAGACTGACCTCATTTATGTTCAGACTCCGTCAGTTTGTCAGCACACTGGGCCGATATTAGTCCGATTCAAGCTGATTCGGGCGATCTTTATTCTTCTAACGATTTGCAAATGCTGTCCTTAATCGCTATTGATTATGAGCGTCATCTGTCTCACCAAGGTTTTTCCTGCCTGGAGTTAACACTGAACACATACTGAATAAACCGTCGAATCTGTTGTATGAAATTATCAACACAAAATATCATCTGGTACTTCATCTTCCTAATCCACCAGTCATGTACACAACATTTAAATAGACAAGCAGCATTAAAGAGTTGTGTGCTTCAGTCTGCATGGAGGGGGACCCAGCTGTCCAACAGCTGCAAAAGACAAATACTAGCTTTTAATTTTTCCTCATATTTTAGTTTCTGTCACGAAGCAGACATACTGTATTTGGCTGTAACCCAAACAAAATCAGCACTGAGCTACACTCCCTGCACTGCAAGCCGTCAGTCAGAGAAGAAAAACTAGCAATCATAACCAGACCAGGCAGAAAACTATGTATACAGGTAACAGGCTAAACACACACACACACACACACACACACACAGAAAATACCCCAAAGAGTGGGAGAACGAACAAAACTAGAGCGCCGATCTTGACACAAAGGAGAACATGTCTCACGACGCTTCAGAGAAAGCAACGCCGAGGTAAGAGAACGAAGACAAAAGCATCTCTAAACAGCACCCCAGAGCAAAGTCACTGTTTGTTAAAGACTGCTGAGCGCTGCTGTGCTGTGTGTGCTGGTGACAGGTATATGAACACAAATGATGGGCGAAATGAAAAGAGCTGGCTGTGCTGCAGGGAAACCGGAGCTTTAAAGCTTCAAAACTTTTATTCCTTCATTGGTCATAAAAATACCTCTAACATTTCTGAAAATAACCAGAGCCACTACGACCCCACTGCTGCTGCCTACTCGCTCAGCCGTTCTGTCCCTGTGTGTGTGTGTGTGTGTGTGTGTGTGTGTCTGTGTGTGTGTACAGTATATGTGTTTTTTGGCCTGGCACTTTACCAAAGGGGACAGCTGGTCCTGCAGTTTCTGCAGCGTGTATGTGTGTCAAAATAGTGTTTGGAGGGATTATTATCCACTGTGTGTTTGTGTGTGTGCGTGTGTGTGTCCACTAGTCCACTTTTGTCCCCGCTCAGTGTGAGCATATGGTTATTACAGCAGCCTTACTGAGGAAAATGATGTCTGTCATCTGAAGATCCTTCCTATGCACAGTCTCACCTCCCTCCTCATTATTTATCAGATTGAAAACGATCTTAACAGCTGTAACGGTGAAGCACAGAGAACTAGAAAATTTATTTTGCTGTCTTTAAGAAAATTAAAATTAGAGACTTCTGCCTGCAAAATCACTTCAGTGGACATAAACTAGAGCTGGTCGGCAAGGTAATACTTTATTGGTAGCATATATTAGAGCCAATAAGTAACAAGAATTCACAGTAAGAAATGCTAGAGATGTGTTTGAGGAAATTTAGAAGTGTGGTAAAATGTCCTACTCAGCACATATGTTGGTTAGAATGTTTAATAACCAAATTACGGGGATATTTATCAGAAATGATGTGATTATGTGGAAAAAAAAACTTTATTATCAGCTAAAAGTTTGTTATTGGATTCTTCTTTTAAATTCGCAAATAAAAATGTCAGTATCACAAGAAAACTCTAATATTGCTCAGGCTCTACTGAGCACGTCCACATCCATTTACTTATAAATTCTGTATAACCGCACATATATAATGCATGTGTGTTTATACTCTTGATACAGTCGGTACTTATAAATAGATAAATAAATAAAACTAGGACAAAATGCATTACACTTTTTATTAACACATAAAAACCGGAATTTACTTTCCTGACCTGAGGAAACCAAAAAGTTCCCTTTTTGCTTTTTAATTTTTATTGTTTAAAGGCTCAGTAGGAATGAGAGAAGCTTTCATGTCGGCCGTCGACCATTTAAATATTTCTACAGACGTTCGCTGAGAGATTATTATAGCATTAATCTGATCAGACATTTTAGCAGCTTGTCTCAAGCTAAACCTAGAGACAGGACAGCATTTTAGTGAACAAGTGAGTGAATCAGCTTCTGAATGAATGGGGACCACAGGTAGCTGCAACAAGTGAAGGACAGACAGTGAGCGGTTCTGTTCAAACGGGCTGACACCTGGATTTACTTTAAAGGAATCAATTTGTTGTATCGCTGCAGAGCAGAGTGACATGGACACTGTGTGTACCCCACCAAACTGCATGAGTCTTTAGATGCATATCGGTCCCATGCTGCGCCACCCACCAACCACGAGTAAATTCTCAACCTGTGAGACACACTGTAATGTCTGTAAAAATGGTAATTTCAAGTAAGGGAGGAAACACCAGCAATATTTCTTTGTAACATGGGCTTAAACTCCAGGAACGGCAGATGCTCGACACTCTACGTGCTTTGACTAAGGAATAAAAATAAATGTTGTACAAAGTTTCTCTCATTTCATGCATGTGTTTCTGCCGTGTGTCTCACCTTTGTGATGGTGCTCTCATCCACCGTGTCAGCTCCTATCTCTTTGTTCACGTAGAGCAGTGCGTAAAGGTAGCCGGCCCGGCCATACAGCAGCTCATCTGGCATGTCGGAGTCTGGACTCAGCACTGACCGCTGCAGCTGGAGGAGTCTGACAGAAACACACAATTGCTGACAGGGTTGAGGTTGTCATTTAAGACACAGAAATACAGTTTAAAAAAAAAAAAAAAAAAGACTAAGATTCATACCAACATCCACAGTCACTCACCTAGAAACACAGTCTTTGCTGTCAGCGGTGTTGTTGAGTTTGTGGTGGACCACCGCACCCACGGCCAGTGGCCCCGCGTCACCACACAGGAACGTCACTTTGCGGCCATTGAGGACCCTCATGGCCCTCTTCACATAGTCCAGTGCCCTCTGCAGGTGGGAGGCCTCATGGGAGACCCGGTGCAGCTGCAGGTACAGCAAGGCAATACCTGTAGTGAAGACAGCACATGAATAGCGGATGCTACGGTTGAGCCGTTCTTTGGAGACGAGTGGTAGGCTGAACCGGAAACATGGAATGGGCAGAAGCCGGCGACAGACCTGTCCAGCCGGTGTAAGTGGAGAAGTCGTGGGGGTCAGCGGTCTTCAGGCCCTCCTCCATCTGCTGGAGGAGGTCTTTGATCTTACTCTGGACCTTCCTCTGGAACGCTGCACTCACCTG
This sequence comes from Toxotes jaculatrix, assembly GCF_017976425.1. Classification (NCBI taxonomy): domain Eukaryota; kingdom Metazoa; phylum Chordata; class Actinopteri; family Toxotidae; genus Toxotes; species Toxotes jaculatrix. The sequence continues at coordinate 16,376,326 of NC_054413.1, read as the reverse complement.
AGGAGGAGAGAATGTTCTACATTTGTGATTTGAGCAACACTTAATTTTGTCATTTTCCTGCGCCTTCCTCTGCTTCCGCAAAGTTTTAATGGCACCCAACTCAGAAAATCAGCAACACCAGCTGTTCATCCCGACAAACCAACTCCTCTTCACACAACAGTAGGGGGATGGAAATGCAAATGAATTAAATTTTCTTTGGCTGATTTTCTCAAAATCCAGTTCAAATCCTCTAGTGGGCCAGCATACACATAAAATGAAATGAAGCAGCTAAACGGAAGTCAAACATCACTCATTTGTTACTTACAACTGTGCATGAGTCAGTCAGATTCCCAAACAGAGATGCCATACCCTTAACTGACTGCTAATGTCACCTGCACAGATTATACTTCTGACCTCCCCGACACTGCTACTAATGACTCAATCAGGTAAGTGATAAAATAACCCGTGAGCTGCAGGGCTACATCTGCTTTGCTAATTCCAGAGGTCATAAAATGCCTGAAAGTGTGTCCTGTCCATTATCTACCATTAGAGATGGTAAGCCTGATAATTTCTCAGACATCAGGGAGAAGGTTATGATCCAAACTCTTAATTATGAGGATTCATTTCAGGAAACATGTTATATTAATGAGGTAATTTTCCACAAGGCTCTATTTACCCTCTACAGATTTAACATCACAGGTCAGCACATGCTTCAAAGGCTGGTTCTGATCGTGGATATGGATTTAATTAATTCTCCACAGGCCCCAGTCACATTCAGCCTACAGTGTGAAACTGTATGAAAAGAAGGACTCGGGAGCTTCCTGAATCAAAGCAGCTACAGAGATTTCAGTGAGTGTCTCTCACTACCCAGCTCCTCAAACGAACACAGACGGGAGTCTGGGAGCAAACAAGGAACGCAGGGGCTATTTGTTGCACTCAAGGCCCATTTACTCCTCTATCCATTGGCCTGATAAATTAACAGGAACCGCTTAGAGAATGGATTTCTCTGTTCTGCTGCTGAAAGCCGATCCTGTGCAAAAAGTTTTTCACAAGCTGGCACCTATCTGCATCTGATTTCTGATCTGATTTTACTCAATGCACATTGGGCTATAAGGTAAATATTGTAATCGGAAATTAATTATTATGAAACGAAGAAAAGCAGCAAATCCTCACAAATGCTGCTTCCGGCAAATGTGTTTTCACTCATTATTTATTTGCTGTCAATGACTAATCAATTGACCGTCAGCTAAACCCATCCCCTGAACAGCACTTGTCCAATCATAGCTTAGAAACCGTAACTAGGCACAGCAGGTTGCATGACTGTAGAAGGACAGAAACTCCATCTATAAAGAAAGGAATGTGTAAAAAACTAAAAAAAAAACTATTATCTGCTCAAAATGCAAACATTAGCATGTACAGCTAATTAGCTTACCACAACATTAACTTCTCACGTTCGTTTCCAGGGATACGTTACATAAACAAAAAAAAAATCCTGTTCAGGATAACACATCCCCCATATTCTCGCTGCATGGAACATGGTCCTGAATGCAACCCCAGCAACATTATCCAACAGCTATATGACCAATAAAGTACAGTGTCAGTCGCTAACTGAAAATGAGTAGCTGCTTTTGCATTATTTCAAAAATTTCTAAGAATTTTGATGAGAAATCTGCCCACAACAACAATAAATCTATCAATCAATCTAATTTTGCAAGTGAGTCATTTCAACCCAAAAAAAAGTCATGTAAGGATAGGAATTAAAACAAAAATACAAGAAGAAATTCAGTCTTTTGTAGGAAACATGATTACTCGAACTGGTGGCTGTTTTTCCTTCTGAACTCCGACAGAGGAGGGAGGAGGGGTAGCATACATAATCTTCCTTCTAAACTGATTGCTATGTCACTGGTGGTAAAACTTTCCCTGACCATGTTGTATTGTTATCCTCCAGGAAACACTACCATCGATAAAACTGCTTTAGTCTGCCCCAAGTTTGCATTCTGATCCAGAGAAGTCACTCGTCGGTCAGAGAACCCCCCCCCCCCCCAGTGTAGTACAAAAAGAACAGGGAGCCCTTGAGGCCAAAACTCAGAGAGGCTGACCAGAGTGTGCCCTCTGTCCTCAAACAGAGAGGATTATGACCAAGCCTTTCTGTTCTCCCCGCTCTGACTCACTGCCGCAGTCATCCACGGATGAAGGGATGGATGGTGGAGGAAAGAGAACAAAGCAGAGGCAAAGTGACAGACAGGACTGTTTCACAAGAATAAACGTTACTGTTTAGCATAACAATGGAACGTTCAGAAAAGCCAAGAGGAGAATGAGAGAGTACAACTAAAAGTGTTAGACAAGACTGAAAAGCCTAAAGCTCCACTAATATAAACAATTTATACAATGCATAATTAATTATTAGTAGGATTTGGGTGTATCTTACACACAAATATACACAGTACTAAATTACTGTTTGGAACCAACAACATGCTGACAGTTGCGTTATTCTTAGACCCTTACCATTAGGTGCACAAAAAAATACAAAGCCATGTTCATATACACGACAGCAACACAGCCCTATCATTCATTTGAATGTGAACTGGTGCAACAGGAGTGCCAACGCAAGGTCATCTGGCAAAACGCAACATGCAACGCAATTCACCATCATTCGGAAACGCACTCTGCTAGCCAATTAAAAACATGCAAGGGCACATTCTTAGTAGATTATTTTATAACAAGAAAGCTGTATTTATATTTTTAAGCTAAGTGATAGTGTGTGACTTCTGTTGTGGTGTTTCATGTTATTATAAAATGCATCTGCAAACTCTTAGACGCACGACTCAAATTGACCTTCCTGGATCTCTTGTCATCGTCTCATTGGCACCTGATGTAACAATGTCAACACAACTCGTTTTGTTTTAATGGCACAGTTACACAGTTTAGAGATATTGGGATCCATTCCTGCAGCCACGCCTGAGAGTACAGTTTGCATGTGGAAGCCTAGTGGCCTCTGGCTGCCAGCTGTCATGACCCGCCAACCTTTAAAATGCTGCCTCTCACATGACAAAAGCACTTGCCCTCTCTAACCTATTTGGTTTTCTATGCCACTAACCTGCCAGCTGTGTAGATGGAAGCATCTACAACTTGAATTTGTGTTACAAGCTCACCTGAGTCCCGTGTGACAAGATTAGCTTGCTTTAAGCAGCGCAGGTAGTGACTGACTGTCACATGCTTTCCCCCTCGAAGCTTAATGTTAGCTGTACGTGTTTTCTTCTGAGACCGTACAGTCCTACAATCCACCATACACAACTCGATTCAGCTGCTGGTGATACCAGCCCTCGACACTTCCCGTACATGCCGAACTGGAGACCATATGAAGAAGAATCCCAAAGAGACCACTTGGGAGCTTTGGGGCTCGCCAGATTTGTACCAAAGTCACAGCAGACTCAGTGCCTGTTGGCCCTGTGGACTTTACTCCTGATTCCTGCTGCTTGCAGACTCTGGAGAGACTCCCTGCTGCAGTTTGGTTGCACAACGTTCACTGGCTGATGATGCTAAAAATTGCTCTGCATTTTGAACTGAATACTTAAACTGTCTCCATGTTCTTTATTATTTCTGCAACCGTCATCATATGATAAACACATCAGTTGGTAAAGTTTTGTTTAGTTACTGTAAAAGTACATATGTAGAATCAACACAATTGTCACAGTTAAATAAAGTAAAAACACACTAATTTAATAAGTTAAGAGTTTTATGTATCCGACAGCTTATTACTTTAGAAAGATATTGATGCATATTGTTTCACTTCCACCTGAGAGCTAAACATCATGTTAGCGTGCTCTGCACTGTGAGGGCCCTGAAGGTGCGCAACGCCCATCACACAGCTCAAAATACTCAATACTCTACATATATCAAGGTAAAAAAAAAAAAAAAAAGCTCTTCAGGCACTAAACAAACTATACCAGCATCCAAATAAATAACAGATATTACTATGATACGCAATGAAGTTAACCAACTTATAAAAACACACATATATATATATATATACTTCATCAGTTGATGAGACCGAAGAATTGTTGACCATTTGTCCTCGATGTCGCCATTTAGCATGAACCCCACATGCCACCACTGCCTCAAATGTCTCTAATTCACTCATTACAGATAAATATAACGTTACAACAAGTAGTGGCAAATCTCGCAAACTGCGACACTAGTGAAAGTTTGGGCCAAGCTAGCTGCTGTTCGTGTTAGCACGTCAACAGATGTTATTTTTATATTTTAAAAAAATACTGCGAACGCAAAAACCTCTCACCTTTCCCTCAGCATCAAATGGTTCATTGTAGTCTGCGTCTGCTCCGGAGTTGGAGGTGACGACTCCTTGGTCCCAGTCAGGGTACGGGTTTGGAAAAGAGCGCTCCTCCATCTCTGCCTCTGTAGCCGAGATTAGCTTCAGTCGCTTGGACATGTTATCTCCCATCGCTACGGTGGCTCGGCAGGGATAAAAATCCTCAGGCACACTGTAGGGACATTAAAGTGGAAATAAGCAATCGCGCTTCAGACATTTGACTGTTTTATGATAAAACACACCAAAGCGACACGAATGAATGATATGATAATGGAATATGGTCATGAAAATGTGTTTTTATGTGTTAAAGTCTTCATGCAAAGTTATATCCCGGGCTACTTTTCATTATACTAAAGACAGAACAAAATGTTTAAATGAATTTCAGCCAATTTAAAAAAGAAACTTCAAACCTTACAGTAGAATAACTATGTAGGCTTAAGAATGATAAAGTAGTAATATACAAATGAACAATAAAAATTACGTTTATTTTGAAGACAATATAACTAATACTGCTTTCTTGTAATGATCAGAATTTAAGTTTTCTATTTAGAAATTCACATTTCTCAACAAATAACCTATTTATAAAAACCAGGGCAAATTACCTGATGGGAAATCAGAAAAGAAAAAGTTTTCCCAGCTTAAACTTTCAAATATATTAATTAAAGCAGCATCAGCTTATCGACCATTATTGAGACATTAAGTTTAACACCTGAATGGAAAAAAAAAACTTCAGCTAATGAATGTCACCTTGAGTAGGCTAAGCTTTCCATATAGGCCCCGACAATGGTTAATTTATGACATTTTTAAAAAAAATATGCAAAACATTTTTTATGCTTTTAGAAATTGCTGAAATTACATCACCTTCTTTGTTTTGGTGACCAATGCTGGAACAAAATGTGAGGATGGAGTGAGAACAATAAAATGCAGATTAAACTGTCTCAGTGGAAACAGAAGAATAATTGTTGCTGCACGTTGATGATGGCTGCAAAATTGATCATTATATCAGCAACCTCAGCTACAATTAGTAAAAAAAAAAAAAAAAAACAAAACTGCAGGGGATGACAGGTGGAGCCAGAATCGGGTTTACCAAAAGGCAGTATGATCAGCAGGCTGTCCGATCAGCAGTCTATGTGGTCCCCAGTCTCTCCAGAGCGTGTTTGTGTGGTTGATCCCGGTCGGTGGTTGCGGCAGCCTCCAGCAGCGCCTCTCGGCATCCCAGAGAGTCCAGCCTCTCCCGTTTTCCCGGTGGATGGAAAGTGGAAGCCGCAGTCAGAGCGTGCAGGCGGTACGGGCAGCCATGTGTCACCGCATCACCGTGTCTCTCTCTGTCTCTCCCTCCTCTGCATCCTCCCCGCTCCCCTCTGAGCGCACCGAACCATCAGAGTGCCGCCGATGCCGGTTGGCAAATCAGAAATCCCCCCTCCGCCTCTTCTCTGGTTTGAAACACATACCCCCGTACGCTCTGCACAGACCACAGGCTGCGAGGGGTGGGGTGTGCGAACCCAGACCTCCCCCTCCGGTACCCGCCTCTGTTACCCAGTACCCGTCAGGACCCAGCAGTCCAGTCCAGTCCAGGCAGCTGACTCCAAATGTGAATGGTGACAGATGGTGTTGGTGTGTGATGCAGTGCTGCCGGGATTAGGCAATATAGCAAACAAATCCACACATCCCACCACCTCCCACTGTCGCCTCTTTCATCCCACCCCTGTCCCCTTCTGTTACTTTCTCCGCCTGCTTCAAAATGCATCATTCTTTTCACATCATTTTCAGCGTAAATATATCCTTGGATATATCCCGTAGCCCATCAAATGTTAGGTTCTGCCTTTTGATCAAACACAACAGGGTGTCAAACTCAGGTACTGAATTGAAAAGATTTCATCAGTTTTCTAAAAGGAGCACATTATTATCTCCATCTCAGCAATCATTTTCAAGAGCACTTTACATAAATGCTTTCCTGATGCCCTTCATGCAAACAGACTTTATCGCTATAACAATTAGTGAGATCAGAGCACTAATGGGATTTGATTCAACAATTTCCTATCTCCACTCGCCCTAACAGTATATCTCCAGACCAGCAGCTGCACTAATCCAGACCTATACATCAGGACCTCGAAAGCAGCGTCAGTCTGACCTGGGATGCTGCCTTCCAGTGAAGCTTTCAGCCTCTTATCTGGTCTGTTTCAGTCGTGTCACTCTCTCTCCATCAGAGGAAATAGACGAGCTCTAAATGAATCTGCTGGACGAGTGGGACTTAGCTACATAAGTCAGGGTAAGACAGATAAAGCCTCCTTGATGCACATGGTTGATTGCTGACCTTTTTTTTTTTTTTGTTAGAGTTGTCCAAACTGCCATGAAATTTGGTTTTCTGTCTTCCTCATGTGGTCTAAACGCCTCTCCATCATGGTCAACATCTCCCATCCTCCACACAGTATCTCTGGTCAGCCAGAGGAGCACGTTCAGCCAGAGGCTCAGAATGACTAAGAGCTCCACAGGAGGTCCTTCCTTCCTGTGGCCATCCAATTAAACACATCGCCATCCGCACTCTGCTGTTAAATGACCGTTAATTTACTGCTGACCTACATTATACTTTTCATTCACTTTACCTTGGAACATTATGGTTCATTTACTGATACATTCCTCCTCATATCTCCACATATAACTGCATATTTGTTATTATTATGACTATTTGCTTGTTTACTTCCTTTATTGAATGAGTGTTGAACAATTGTAACAAAGCAATTTCCCCACAGGGATCAGTTTTTCTGATGCTGATTCACAATTTATGAATTCGAATAGTGATGATTCAGTGATGTTTTTTTTTTGCAAACTGAATCTTCCAATAAGGCAGCGCCATGTTTCCCCATGAAGAGACTCAGCTCAGCCTGTATTTAGTAATACTTAAAAATAGCCTCCATGCTCCTTAACGCTGACAAAAAAAAAGTTCACGTTTTGACAGTTAAATTGAATCAACACAGAATATTGTTCAGTCTCAGCTGAGACTGTCCAACGAGAAAAGGCTCTGCTGGTGGTCCCTGTAGGCTGGAAAATTGACAGGAAAGTAAATACTGGACCATCAGAATCATGTTCAATGAACCTAAATTCTTCCTGTCTACATTCCCAATGAAACCCAGCTGAGGAACACAACACAATACCATTACAAACGTCTATCACTGAAATGCTTTGTATGACTGTGAAAGACGGGATAAAAAAAACAATTTGATCAAGATTAGGAAACAACTTTGGACATGGTTAAAAAAAACAAAAACTTCCCGACTTTCCTGAATAATGTTCTTGTGAACACAGTCTTCAAGAGCCTGTGTACGTCCAACTCTTGACTCACATTTCCATGCATTTCATTAGAACATGGCAGGTGCTAGAAAAAGAACAGAATGTATGCCTAATGCACTGCATTTAGCCCAAGGAGCTTGACGAAGGGGGACTGCGAAGAACATGCCACATCTTTGAAACATCTGCTGGTTGAGCAATTAACACGCTTCACTCGCAGAGTTTGTACAACATTCACCACATCCTACTGTAAACAGCGTGCTACTGCCTGATGGTTTTGTTGTGAGTTTCCTCCCTCTTGATCCAGCGCTCAGTGGGAGATTTTCGATGAACTCATGACGGGCAGTAATGATGTTCTAATCCCTTGGCGACTGGCTTTAAAACACACGAATTAGGCGGCGATAATGCCATCTATCTGTGGGAGTCTCATCATTTGCAGCAGCCTCTCACGAGGTCCATCAAAGCAGCAAACTTTTTAACCCTTGCTCTAAATAAAAATGTGAAACGTTAAGAAAACTTTGAGAGAGAGAGACGCAGACATAGAAAGAGAAAGTGGGGGAAATGGGGGAAGAAGCAGGACTATACTATAAATGGAAGGGAAAGCAGATGGTGGCTCCAGTGCCCTGCAGTTCCTAGGAGGATGATAAACTCAAGGTAGGCCTGCTGAGACTAGGCAGGTTAGTCATCCAGGGTCAGTGTGGCGCAGCTTCACCCTGAGGGTTAGGGGAAATACCCTTTCATTCTTTTTGTGATAGATTTACTAAGTCCTTTTTTTACTAACAACACAGAAAACTGTCAGCCTGGTGAAGTCATGCAGTTCATTTTCAGGAAAAAATGAAATAGCAAAAACTGAATTAATAAGAAGTCTTTCTTTTCTTGATCATTTCACTGACAGGCAGCTGAATTAGTCTGGTGACTCTTGACTCCTGCGCTCCTTTGTTCCAAAATAAGCCAATTAAATACCGTGGATGTAAATCAGCTCCAGTGAGGTGAGCTGAGAACTAGTACGATGAGGCAAAGTCCAGCGTCTGCACAGGAAGAAAGAAGTGTTGCACAAAGGTTTTTGGTGGAGGTGACAGAAAAAAACAGGGCTTAAAATAAGCTTCATAAACACAATGAAAGTACTCCTTTCAAAGCTCCAAAGTTTGAAGCTTGTTGATTTGTTAAAAAAAAAAGGTTAAGTTAATATGAGACAGTGTAGTTTTAGGTGTAGTTAGTCCAACAACCATATGGTCAGTTGCTTTGCTAAGCTACGCTGAACACGTCTCAGAACTATCAGTAAATGCAGAGGAATGTTATGATTTTAGTACATTTTTTTTGACTCATTTGGAAAGAAATATGTGACGTAACCGACCAACTTATGACTTTATAAGCTATCACATTATCATTTGCTCTTTTCCCTCTCTTGCCCCAGAGGGATAGAGGATCCATTCTCATCTGTGCTCCTCCACCAATGACATTTGCTTCTCATTTCCATGACAATATGCAGCTCTTGCAGGTCGACGGCCAGAACTGCAGGCTCAGCTTTTTCCTCTCGCTGTGTGTGTGTGTGTGTGTGAACTGAGATGATGCCTTACCTTCGTAATCTCACAGATTTCTCTTATCCCTCAGCTAGATGTGATATCGGTGAGCTATCGCTGCGGTAATATTGGGACAAATGTTCATTTTTGCTGTTGTGTTTTCATATTCAGCCAAACGTCGCTCTGCAGATCAGAACGGATGTGCTGAAACACTAAAGCCACTGAGGAATTATGGGAGAGCTTCAAATTGCTCATTACCTCGCTTCATTGAAGGCTAATTCGTCAGCCTGTCTTGCCAAGTGCAACACACACACTTACACACACACACACACGCCAAGAGCAAAAAATGTACACACACATAAGAGCATTGTGTGAACATATTTCTTCTTCGTGGATACCCGTTTATTCCTCAGGCATCTGAGAGCTGGAGGTGATCCAGGAAAATGAGCAGAATCGTTTCATTAAGAGGAAATCTCCTCTACCCAGAGGAGTCTGAAAGCTGCTTCCCCTGAATGAAGCAATCATGTGCCTGCACATCATGAGAGAGAGAGAGAGAGAGAGAAAGAGGGGGATGTATTAGGAGTGCCTGACCAGAACCACCTTCCCAAAAGGTAACATTTAATTAAAAATGCTTTTTAATTTACTTAAAAATTCATTTGTTTTTAAGGCAAAGCAAGTTTATGTGTATAGCATCAACAACAAGGCAATTCAAGGTGCTTTATACAAGAAATAAAAGGCATGAAGACCAAGATATCAAGGAACTTAATAACCTGGATCTTAGCATGATCTGGTTGGGTCTAGGTTCAAGTCCTGCCTTGTTTTCCACTGTGCTACAAACCAGAATATTTTGGATCTGTGTTAATGAGAAGGCAACGTCGTAAGACGACGGGAAAGTGACTGAGGCAAAAGTTGATTCCAAAGAAAATCAAAAATGTTTACCAGTTATCCGCTGCTGCAGGTGTCAGTATGTGTGCAGTGAATTTAAGTCTGAGTCCAGTACTAGATCAACATTTCTGGCTTGGTTTGTGGTCTCAGACATTAAGGATTCAAGGTGAGCTCTGGTTAATAATTTTGTTGTTTGGGACCAAAATCAGTTATTTAAGACTTACTCAATATTCTTAGTGACTGTATGGGACTGTAGTCACAGGCAGTGTTGTTGTGTAGATCCATGTTGTCTGCATAATTATAACAAGATATTTTGTTGTTTTCTATAATACGAGCTGGTGGGACCAGGGAGAAGTTGCACAGAAGAGATCCAAGAACCGTCCCTTAGGGAAATCACTATCTTTCTTTTTGTTCGCTCTGATTTATAATTACTGCAAATAGGACTGAAGATTATACACCACAACATAGAAGTGCAACAGACTCAAACATCTCTTCCCAAACAGTCACTTCTCACAGCTTGAATTTGTATTGATACATATGCATTAAAAAAACTTTGTTAGTCATTTTAGTTTTGGTCTGGATTTTACTTTAATGCTTTAACGTTTGAATTCATACATAATTTTTCCATATATACAGTAAGAAAAAGAACATTTAGATCCACTAAACTGACGCCAAGTTTCCTGTGTGATCAGGATCCTTCCACACAGGAAGACATCACCTTTTAAAGCATTGCTGGATATTGAAAGCCCATAAATCAAAGAGTTTTGTGCTTGGAACCCTTTGCTGAAATTGTGCACACTTGTGCAGCTTTTTTTCTAAAGACCAAGACCAGCATGATTTATCACCATAACCCTAATCCAGGACATATAAATTAATTTGAGCTCCAGTCTCTGCTCAGTCTGATTCCTGACCGACTCTCAAAACTCCACTTACCCCAGACTGCCACTTCAGCTTCCATTCAGAGCTCAGGGAGCCCTGGATGCTGTCAAGAGGATTTCGCTCAGTAGCCTTTCAATCTGATTTGCGTCTGAAGGGCTTTGTTTCATCGAGATGAGCGCGTTCAGCCTTCACTCAGTTTATTGTTATTGACCTTTAGCGATGCTGAGTTATGAAGGTTACAAAAACTCCAGCTCGAGTGAAACGAGAGCCGCTGACTGGAATTTTGAAAACCACATTTTTCCCTTTGTGACGCGTCCTCATTGAGTTTTACATAAAAGCAGGAACGAAAAGTGCTAGAATGAAAACAGCTTATTATTTATATAATTTCACTACATGTGCACACACACACACACACAAGTGTAATGCCATGCTTCCAGATTGATAAGACTGAGCTGGGACTTGAACCCAAATGCACGACTCACCAACAAAGTACAAAGAAAACTATTTATTTACAACTGAAAATCACTCTAAGAGGCAACGAAGTAACAACTGAAAATCACTCTAAGAGGCAATGAGTAAACGTAAGAACAGGAAACGAAAAATTGCTCATTCGAGGACAAAAAGCAAACGTGCTAAACAAAGTAACAAAGAAAATCTAACAACGAGAACATTAGTAAAGACTTGGATAAAGTAACAAAAATACACAACCTGACTTGGCGAGGGCAAGGTAAACATGGACAAAGGCTGGTTCTCTGACAAGACGAAGTGGCACAGGACAAGGGGAAACGCAGACTATATATACACACAACAGGTAAGGGGAAACAGGTGGAAACAATTAGGGCGGGGGAAAACAATTACAACGGAGGGAAACAAGACAAAGACAGGAAGTATAACAAGACAAGATACACTAGGGCAATGATTTCAAAATAAAACAAGAACCCACAAGACAATATAGACACCAGACAAAAACATAACTTGACATAAATTTACAGACTATGACACAGATGTGTACATGCACCATGGGACTATTACATCATTTCTTGTGCAACACACAACAAGCACCCACTAATGAATTTCCACAGAGCGACAATATATTGTGATATTTGACACAGCTAACAGATTTATCACAAAACAAATCATCATTTCAAAGAATTTCAACCAAATGAAATTACATTACCATTTAACCCTCATTAGTTTCGATGTGGAGACTGTTCAGTTTCCAGCTAAATCATAGTTCACTTCAAGGTCCTCCTTAGTAGGGAAGTTCAGGTTCCAGTTCCCAATGTACTCCACCTTAGAAATAACCTCAGGAAAAAAAAAAAACCCAAAATACCTGCACGTAGCAGGGAAAATATATCTCATTATTACTGTAGAGTTCTTTTGTTACCATTAATAACTGTAGAGTATATTGTTGTATCATTCACATGCTTCTTGGATGGTCCCATATCCAAAGTGAGGAAGTCGCTCTTCCAACTCTGGTGTGTTCATGTGCTTTTAAGTCTGAATGTAGAAACCACATGGACGCTACAGTGAAGATGTGTTGTATTTCATTGCTCAGAGCATTTAAACACACACACTCAGCTCAGGTGAACCATGACATGTCAGGAACTGACAGATCACTCCACGAGGACGACAAGCTAAGACCATAATACACATTCAGTTTCAGCAAAAATCGATGCGCATTGAAATGCCTGTCAGATGAAGGTAGTGGAGGAAAAAGTACAATATTTCCCTCTGAAATGTGGGGGAGTAGAAATTTAAAGCAGCAGAAAAAATAACTTTGGTAGATGTACTTCGTTACTTTCCACTGGAACTGAAACTGTCACTACAAGGCCAGAGTCTGTCTACAATGCAGAGTCCGTCCCCCAAATCACTAAAAGACCTTTTTCCCTTTGGAAAATTCATTGATTTGAAAAATCTGTGTTACATTACCACACACTCAAATCCCATATCTTTGCCTGTGACAGGGAAGGTATATGACCACGCAAAGGAGTTTTCATATACAGATAAGAACTAACCCACTGGCTGCCTGCAAAGGAGGCAAAACCGAGTATGCAGCTGAAGTAGAAATTTACTGGTGCATCAGTAAACAGAGACCACATGGAAATTTGATCAAAAGTTGTTAATTAATAGAATGAAATTAATTATATTTGTTGTTTATTATATGCATGAAAGCGAATGTGCATGAATGCACATGTCCAAATCTTCCAAATCAATATGAAAAATAAATTTACATGCACTGTTTTTTTTTTTCCACGAGCTGTATCAGACAATGACCCCACCCTGCCCCTTCCATTTTCCCCAACAAGCACCGCCTTGTCTACAAGCGCTGTGATCAAAGTGTATCGCAGAGGAGATTATCTCCATGGCAACTGGTCTGTCGCCATGATGGGGCATGATGCGGGAGTTTTGCGGAAACGTGCTGCAGCCTTACAAGGGAATAACCAGCCATGTCCCACCCACAGCCGCTTTACAGAACACACACACACACACACACACACGCACTCTCTCTCTCTCTCTCTCTCACACACACACAGGAATTAATCAGAGAGAAAAATGGGTCGCCTGCTAAGCTAAGCGGTAAGACAATGACCTCTGGCCAGTGGTCACTCCCCAGGCCAGCACATTTAATAACACTGACATTTAGAGCTTTGTAGTGAGATGAAGAGAGTAGTTCTGTGGACCGCCCCCCGACAGATGATGTGGACTTTCCACATCCTTCTATATTTACTGATGCTTAAAAAAATTTAACAACATTCGAATACATCTCACTAATTCTCCTTATTTTTGCCTTCATGATACCATTACACAAAATAAAAAACATCCCAAAGAAAAAACACATTTTGTTCCTCTAGTCTACCAGTGTCACCTGTCTCCTCTTTTCTACAATATAATGAGGTGTTTTCAATATATTTCAATATAATGAGGTGTTTTCACTGTATCATTATGGTTGTCTGCAAGCAAAATCATGTCCTTAGATAAAAGAATAACTGAAGACAACTGTTATCCATCTATGACCTCTGTTGGCGACAAGGAAGAAATGCAGCAACACTGATGGAGCTCATTTCCCTCTGCAAAGTTTTGCTGTACACGGTTTTGTCCTCCATTATTGAGCAATAATCAATAATCATTTGTTGGAGGGGGGATGAAAAAGCTGTGAAACACAATGAGGTGAAGAGCTATGGTTCCAAAAAGACCTTAAAATGATTTTTAGAAGCAATAAATCGCCTCAGAACGTATAATTACTGGGATTGATAAGATGTCGATTTTCATGTCGTATAGATAAGAACAGAAGCCAGTGGATGAAAAAGAGGCATGGTTAGAAAAGAGTAGGGGGGACTGGAATAAACGCTCTGGTCCTCGCTTGCTAATTGGCATTTATTTAGTTGAGAAGTCAGCGAGTAAACCTCTGACTTTCTTCAGCTCTCATCCTTGCGAGTTCAAATCCAAACTCCCAAGAACAGGGGACACAGTGCACTCCATTTTCCAGTGACAACTGTCATGAAACAAAAATGTGATACACTGCTCCTGCTCAGCATCACCATTTATTAATCATACTAACGTTCCCATCCCTCTGGACCTTCATCAAGAGTATTAAAACAAATTCTTACAACCATGATCTTAAATACATAAGGCTCCACCCATCTCGTGTGCACAGGTGTGGGGGCAGTGTCTCTCTACAACCAACCCTGACACATGTATAATCTGTCATATACAATATCTCATGTATATAAAACTGAAAAAGAGAAAATCATTAAAATGTTGTTGCTCCTTATGGAACTTTCGTGTTCACATATCCCCTGTTTTAATGGATTTGATATTACTACAAGGACGTTTGATCATATAAACAACAAGTGAAGTGGAACATGTGATGACAGTCCTTTAGATGTTACAAATGTGGAGGATGTGCTCAATGTAATAACAGTGTTCACAATAGAAGTACTTTATCAACCATGTCATCACATGTTCCGCCTCACATGTCATTTATATGAAGTACTGAGCCATTCATTGCTGTAAAACCTGCCTTAAACTAGGCCGAAAAATACTAAAATGATCCAGTTGAATACCCTTGTCGCTTAAACCCCCAAAGAATAAGACATGACCACAGTGTCCTAAATGGCAGCTATGGCCTTGATTATAAATATATTCTCTCCATTCGTCATTTGTTTGACTCTTTTGAGGTACTCTACAAAAATAATTAGACATAGTTAAGAAGAGTTAAGTTAAGAAGAGTAATTATTTACATCGTCTTGGGGAGGAATCAAAGGCAAACATTAATTAAATGTTTGGTGTCTGACTTTTTAAGGATCAGTTCCACCTTCCCACTCGCACTGAGCTGTACTACTAACCTGCACTGGTACCTTAGCTGTAGCAGAAACAGCATTTTTCTGTTCCATTTAATGCCCACTTTCCCCTGTTCTCTGTAATTATTCACTGCTGCACCCACCTCGCCCCCCACGCTTCACCCCTCATATTTCCAGTAATCTTACCTGCAGCGACGCTGAGATTTACAGGCCGTGCCGACATTACGGCGCATCCTGTTTTGTTCCTTCGGTGATTACAATCACAAGAGTTGTATAAAAGCTTTTGGCAAAATGATCTGCGTTGAAAGGAGCACTGAGGACAAAGAGGCTGAGACATGGAGTTCTAATTATGGAAACATTTCAAGGGGGAGCACATCACGCCAGACTCAACAATTATGGTTTCAGCAGAAGTCGCTGCTTGATCTCTCATCTAATTACAAACAACACTGCTCCTGCTACATAATCACATTAATTCACATTCATATTAGAAGAGCTGCTGCCAAGGAGGAGCGTGCGTGCCCATACACACTCGCACACACACACACGCCTCTTTCCTGATGTGTATATTTGGTTTCATCAGGAGCAGGGAATCATGGAACTTCATGGACGTACAGTGCAAACTGTGCCATTGTGTTGGCTCATAATTTTCCATTCTCTTTCCCCTGGCACCATAACAGCAATTTGTCCACACAGACTGCATTAAATGCCAACATGTATTATTCAAAGACATGACCCTGATAATCACAGAGAGCGCACACACACACACACATCAGCTGGACCACACCCGCAGCAGGTCAACCAGTTTCCCTTCAGCCTTTTCATCTCTTTATCCTCACAGGACACACATGGATTAACACCTTCACGGACCCCCTGGTTGTGGAACTTACCTGTAACACGTCATGTGTGTTTTGCAGCTCCGTTTGCAGCAGCTTTTGGATTATATAGACTCTTGCAACTCATGTTGGACTATCTGGAACTGTTGTGGAACTGGTTTGGGCTGATGTGAATTCCTGTTCAGTTTCCTGAGTTGCTGTTTTTTCTTTAAAGTCACGTACTCTTGTTTTAGCTCCTGAGGTTTTGTTTGGTATTTCTGGGGTTTAGTTTTTAGTCCTGTTACTTGTGTTTTGGTTCCTGGGTTTACAGTTTGGTTTAGTATCTTGTCTCAGTCTACTTCCTGTCTTTGTCTGGTTTCCCTCCTTTTTTTGATTGACTGCCCCGCCCTAATTGGTTTCACCTGTTGCTTGTTACCCTACTATAATTAAGTCTTGGAATTCCCTTGTCTTCTTGTCAGTTTGTATGTTGTCATGCTCCTCCTGTGTCCGTCCTGTGGTCTGTGTTTTCTGCCCTGTTCCCCTGCCTACATTACCTCCTGGACTTGAGTAAGGACTTGAGAGTTTTTGGGACTGGTGTTTGCTTTTGTCCCCCTCGGATGATTTTTTTTTTTTTTTTGGTTGCTTAACTTTTGATTTCCTGGCCCTGGTCTCATTCCAGTGATTTTGCGTTTTAAAATAAAAGACATTATTTTTCCTTATTATCTGTTCGTCTTGAGGTTTTTGCATTTGTGTCCTCTTCTGTGTTTGTGGCAACTGCCCCTTATAACATCAGTAGTATGTTAATCTGCAAATATCAACTCTATGTTCACTAGTAAAACAATCTATTTTGAGTGATAATAGCAGTTTTAATATGTGTTGTATGTGTATAGTCATATAGTATGATTTAGATACAATACAGCTCCATATAGTTCTATGATAGTAAGTAATGCTGACTATGACAGAAGGTGAATTCAGTTTTAAAAATGTTTTATGATGAAAGCAGCCGTTTTCATGGGGCTGGATGAAATTCATATAAAATTTAATGGAGAACATAGCATCTAATCGCTCTCAATTATTTTGCTACCGACCTGAACCTTGAAATTTGTGGTTTAACAGCTTATGTTTAACATTCATTTGATGTTATAGCCCACAGTGTGAGATTAAAACCCCCTGCTTTCAAAAGAAAAAGACATTGTATTGGTGCATTTTGAAGAATGTATTTGTTGATGCTTTTTATAAGCAAATCCAGAATTTTGAGCAGAGCTGGAGCAGAATGTGGGTGAAGCACCCAACCAGCGAAAACCACCCTGATTGGGGCGTAATAGGCTGAGACACCTGTCAATCAAGCAAATAAGCTTCAAAACATACATCTCATGGAACACACTGACCTGAGTCTCTAAGCCGAAGTCTGTGTGTGTAGAATTTACACTGGGACTGCACACATTCTGTCTTTATAAAAAAAAAACATGAGGCAGAAAAAAGGAGAGAAAGAAGGAGGGGACTGCAACTCCATTTCCATCCTGGGGATCAATAGAAAGCAATCAATTTTAATCTGATCCAGAACAAGTCAATCAAATGGCAGAACGGAAGGGGAAAGGGTGAGATGGGGGAGGCTGGTGACAGATGAAGAGATGCGGAACAGAACAGGAGAAAAAAAATAACAGGCCTTTACAAATAAAACAAGTAATGTTATTTATGGCTGTGTTCCATTTAGGTTCAACAGCTCCAGGTTCTTAGTTTGATTCTGGTTGTGGGCAGAGATTCATCAAACAGTGATGATGCATTATACGGGTAATGAACACTGTTCATCCGCATGCTGTGTCTACACAGCATTCTCACTGATTAAAGCCAATATCTATACAGTAAAAGCTTTTTTTTTTTTTTTTTTTTCACAGGGTTGCTTTGTTTACAAGGACGTGAAAACTGTGACAAGCAGCATTTACATGACAACCAAACACAGCACGGGCACCAAGAGTTAGACATAAACAAAGACACGTCTGGTTTGTATCATCTCTAAAGGGTACAGTGGTGAGTGGTACGCCTGTACCCACTAATAGAATCACTGCAGGAGGTCTGGTGGCTTTAGGAATGACGTTGGCATGTGCACACAAATAACAACACAACAGTCAAAACACAACCTAATTATCATGATTACCATTTCTGTGCTATATTTTAAGCACAATCAAAAATCATAATCATAGAGTTTTTTTCTTTTTTTTTTTTTTGGTACAGTTACGGTGTCTCTGTCATGTAGACAGAGGAAATGAATACGATTTATGAGTTTGCTGATGCTGTCGCGCTGAGTTTTATTTCACTGACCAGTAAAAAATTGTGGGGTTTTGGTTTGTGGGGAAAAAAAAAAAAAATTTGAGAACCACTGCCGTATGCTCTATCATTTCACTCTGATAATTTCACTGTTTTTCTCATGTGTCATCCATCTTTCCTAAAATGTCCAGTGATTTCTGGGCAGTTGTACTTAGAGGTAAAAAAAAAAGAAAGATGAACCTATTAAATGTGTTTTACAGGCATGAAGGAGCTTTAACTGTGCTGCAGTCTAATCACTAACAAAGGTTTTGTGAAAGGTTAATGATTGACCCTAGTATGGTCTAATATACTATAACAGCACTGGTGTAGATGTAGTGGACAGCAGCACCCCTCAGTGGTGAATTCCTGCGAGTGCAATAACTCCACCAAGAACCAAGTGATCACAACAGGTCCTTAAAAAAAAAATCAGCCTGAAATGTAAAAACTGACAAGCTCACAATTAGAGGAGGTTCAGAAAAAAAAAGCAAATAAAATTATCGATTAAATCTTTTTTTTTTTTTTTCAGACCTGAAAAAAGTACAGAGGCGTTTGCAGCCTATAAACTCTGACAGACAAAAACACTAAAGGGCTGTTAAAGTCTGCAAATCATGCACTGCTCACAAAGCTTAGAGACATGGTCACACCCTTCTGTGCAACGGGGGTCACTACGATACAGGAAGAATCAGTTCAGCGGGAGGGAAATCGTCGGAGATGGAATGTGACCATGCCTTAATTGCTCCGAGCAAAGATGAACATATCAACACCTCGTCTCTTCTCTCATCTCTGGACAAGTGGTTGTCTCTGGCAACAAGTTGCGTCATTGCTGTTGCAAGGTTCTGCACTTGAACTGAATTTTTCAGACAGTGACTGCTGGAATGAGATGGATGGCGCAACAGGGAGTTTCAAGAGTCTGCTAATTGATTTTCAGTCGGTACTGAAATGATTTCAAGTGCAGGAAAAGTTCATCCGAAATCTGAAAACCCGTGCGGCGTAGAGCACATTTGAATCTAGATGTTGCACAGTTACTCTGTTACATTTATTTGGGGCCCAATCTATCAACCTATCAATTTCAAATAATTACCAATGCATCATCTGTACTAACGTCAGCTAAACACCTGATTTATATTTCATAACTGTTGCAGAGAGACATCAGGCCCGTCAGCTCCTCAGCTTGCTGACAGATGTTGCACTTTGTGCGTCTGTGTGTGTGTGTGTGTGCAGCAGCAGCACATCAACATCAACATCCATACATCACTGTCAATCTGCAGAGAGCCTGTCAAGCTATTCTTAGCCTCTGCATAAAACAGACCGTGAAGGATAAAACACTACCACTCCCTGCTTCACAGGCAACTTACCAAGGTCCCCCGTCCCCTCCCTCAGGCGTATTTAGTGTTGCAGTGCAATGTGGGTGAAATATCACCGTTAGCGAGAGCACTGTGGAAAGGCAGTGGAGCTCCAGGAGGATGATTCAGCCCATTTGTGAACGATTTATGGGGTGGTTCCTGCCGTCTGCAGGAATCTAGTTGAAATGGTTAAATTACCAGGGGATGATAGAGGAAGGCCACGCAACATCACACAACGATATCTTTCAAAGACACATACATGCACACATATAGTAAAGTGTGTTTCTGTATATTCTATCCTAACACACACATCGTGCTCATGGAGAAACCTGCTGCAGCAGTTTTCAACCCTCTCCTGGGAAATCTGTGCAGCCTCTGCAACAGCGCACACATCCTGTATATGTGACTCCATATGGAACCCTGACTGTACACCTTAAGAAGTGCTGCTTCTGCAAGTCCTCTCTCTAGCCAGTGGCTCCTCCACATCGAGCGTGGCACCACAGCACTGCAGTGTGCAGCTTAATGATTCACGGAATCGATTTCCTCATTTCACTATTGACCTTTCATTCCCGCTGCTCGCTCTGACCCTCGCCTGGTGTGAGGAGACGCTGCGAGTGGAGAGGCTGAGGAGAGTGTTTCCCCACGATCAGGTGCTCCTGCTGTCATCTAAGATTTAACCCTTGTGTGGTGTTCATATTTTTGTTACTCAGCCAGTGTACATTCTTGCCTTTCTTTGGCACACAGGATACCAGGGATGTGTCAGCCGTGTACACAAACTTGGAAGAAGTGACAGGCCTGTTCTTTGTAGTCAGCAGTTGGGGTGGGAGCTCAGACTTGTCTTTCCGTATCGTTCCCACCATCCTCAGCTTCCTCTTTAGGAGCTCCGATCCCAGCTTGTGCGAGGTTAAAAAAAATTGTTGCACGTGATGTTGTGTCCACTGAGTCCCTGAGTCATGTCCAGGACAACTCTGAACACCCAGGTGCTTGAAGCTGTCCACTAACTCAATGTCCGTTCCCTGGATGTTCACCGGTGTGTGGGGTAGTGTCCTTCTCCGGCAGTAGATCTCCTTCGTCTTACTGGCGTCTAAGCACAGGTGGTTGCGCTGACACCAGTCAGCAAAGTCCATGACGACCGACCTGTACTCCAGCTCATTCCCCTGAGACACACAGCCAAGTCATCGCTGGCTGAGTCATCGGAGAACTTCTGGAAATGACAGCTGCTGGAGTTGTACGTGAAGTCTGACGTGTGGAGGGTGAAGAGGAATGGTGAGAGCACTGCTCCCTGAGGGGCCCCAGTGCTGCAGGCTACTACCTCAGACACACAGTTATGCAGCCTCACGTACTGCGGCCTGTTAGTGAGGTAGTCAGTGGTCCACCCATGCCCCCCTCCAGCTTCAGAAAAAATAATTAATCATATCATCAATATTTTGATAAAAAAATGAAAACAGGTCCCACAGACCCGAACACCATACAAGGGTTAATAAGGATAATAAAGGTTTCAAGTAGTAGCAGACACAACACACAACACAACACATAACAATCTATGTTTACTGCTTTAGCTGAAGGGAAATGGTGTAAACTGATGAAAAGGCGTGAGGGTTTTGACTGACATGAGTTGCGACGTCTTTGTCAAGAACCTCGAAAGTCCTTGAACAAACAAGAAATGTTTGTTGAAGTAAACTTTCTAAT